>NC_041349.1:28870577-28928077 GCF_004354835.1 Perca flavescens
TCATCATTTATTTCAACATACTATACTATGGCTTTTTGTCACTTTTTAGACATACTATACTATGGCTTTTTATCATTTATTTCGACATACTATACTATGGCTTTTTTTTTCACTTTTTAGATCATACTATACTATGGCTTTTTATCCTTTTTTTGGACATACTATACTATGGCTTTTTATCACTTTTTAGCATTCTATACTATGGCTTTTTATCACATTTTTTTAGACATACTATACTATAGCTTTATTATCATTTATTTCAACATACTATATTATGGCTTTTTTTTATCGCACCGACATACTATACTATAGCTTTATTATCATTTTATTTCGACATACTATACTATGGCTTTTTTATCATTTATTTTAAAATACTATACTATGGCTTTTTATCACTTGTTTCAACATACTATACTATGACTTTTTATAACTTTTTCCCCATACTATACTATGGCTTTTTATCACTTTTTCAACATACTATACTATGACTTTTTTATAACTTTTTTCCCATACTATACTATGGCTTTTTTTATCACTTTTTTCAACATACTATACTATACTATGGCTTTTTTATCACTTTTGTCGACATACTATACTATGACTTTTATCCTTTTTAGACATACTATACTATGACTTTTATAATTTATTTCGACATACTATACTATGACTTTTTAGACATACTATAATATGGCTTTTTTCACTTTTTTGGACATACTATACTATGGCTTTTTTATCATTTATTTCGACATACTATACTATGGCTTTTTCATCACTTTTTTGGACATACTACACTATGGCTTTTTTTCACTTTTTTCAACATACTAAACTATGGCTTTTTTATCCCTTTTTTGGACATACTATCCTATGGCTTTTTTATCACTTTTTCGACATTCTATACTATGGCTCTTTAATCATTTATTTTAGACGACATACTATACTATGGCTTTTTAGCACTTTTTTCAACATACTATACTATGACTTTTTTATAAATTTTTAGACATACTATACTATGACTTTTATCATTTCTTTCGACATATTATACTATGACTTTTTTATCACTTTTTCAACATATTATACTATGGCTCTTTAATCATTTATTTCGACATACTATACTATGGCTTTTTAGCACTTTTTTCAACATACTATACTATGACTTTTTTATAAATGTTCGACATACTATACTATGACTTTTATCATTTCTTCGACATATTATACTATGACTTTTTATCACTTTTCAACATATTATACTATGGCTCTTTTATAACTTTTTTGACATACTATACTATGGCTTTTTATCACTTTTTCGACATACTATACTATGGCTTTTTATAATTTATTTCTACATACTATACTATGACTTTTTAGACATACTATACTATGGCTTTTTTTCACTTTTTGGACATACTTTACTATGGCTTTTTTTTTTATCATTTATTTCGACATACTATACTATGGCTTTTTGTCACTTTTTAGACATACTATACTATAAGCTTTTTCATCATTTATTTCGACATACTACACTATGGCTTTTTTCACTTTTTCGACATACTAAACTATGGCTTTTTTATCCCTTTTTTGGACATACTATACTATGGCTTTTTTATCCCTTTTTTTGACATACTTTACTATGGCTTTTTATCATTTATTTCGACATACTATACTATGGCTTTTTATCATTTATTTCGACATACTATATTATGGCTTTTTATCCCTTTTTTCGACATACTATACTAAAGACCTCTTTTAGACATACTATGGCTTTTTCACTTTTCGTGATACTATACTATGTCTTTTTATCACTTTTTTCGACATACTATACTATGTCTTTTTATCCTTTTTCGACATACTATACTATGGCTTTTTGTCACCTTTTCCGACATATTATACTATGGTTTTTATCACTTTTTAGACATACTATACTATGTCTTTTTTATCCCTTTTTTTCGACATACTATACTATGGCTTTTTATCACTTTTTTCGACATTCTATATTATGACTTCTTTTAGACATCCTATACTATGGCTCTTTTATAATTTATTTTGACATACTGTACTATGGCTTTTTTATCATTTATTTCGACATACTATACTATACTATACTATGGCTTTTTTATCATTTATTTCAACACAACATACTATGGCTTTTTTATCATTTATTTTTGACATACTATACTAAGACATCTTTTAGACATACTATACTATGGCTTTTTCACTTTTCGTTGATACTATACTATGTCTTTTTTTATCCCATTTTTCAACATACTATACTATAGTTTGTTTTATCATTTATTTCGACACAACATACTATGGCTTTTTATCATTTATTTTGACATACTATACTATGGCTTCTTTTAGACATACTATATTATGGCTTTCTCATCCTTTTTTTTGGACATACTATACCATGGCATTTTTATCATTTATTTCGACATGCTATACTATTGCTTTTTTTATCATTTATTTTAACATACTATACTATGGCTTTTTATCATTTTTTTTAACATACTATACTATGGCTTTTTAACATTTATTTCGACATATTATATTCTTTTTTATCACTTTTTCAACATACTATACTATGACTTTTTATAACTTTTTCGACATACTATACTATGACTTTTATCACTTTTTCGAGCATACTATACTATGTCTTTTTATCCCTTTTTTTTTCGACATACTATACTATGTCTTTTTTATCCTTTTTTTCGACATACTATACTATGGCTTTTTTATCTCTTTTTTTTCGACATACTATACTATGACTTTTATCACTTTTTCGACATACTATACTATGTCTTTTTTCTCTTTTTTTTTTTTCGACATACTATACTATGGCTTTTTGTCACCTTTTCGACATACTATACTATGACTTCTTTTCGACATACTATACTATGGCTTTTTATCATTTATTTTAACATACTATACTATGTTTTTCATCAATTTTTTCGACATACTATACTATGACTTCTTTTAGACATACTATATTATGGCTTTTTATCCCTTTTTGGACATACTATACCATGGCTTTTTCATCCCTTTTTCGACATACTATACTATGTCTTTTTATCCCTTTTTCGTGATACTATACTATGTCTTTTTATCCATTTTTTCAACATACTATACTATGGTTGTTTTATCATTTATTCGACACAACATACTATGGCTTTTTTTTATCATTTATTTTGACATACTATACTATGAAGCTTCTTTTTAGACATACTATATTATAACTTTCTCATCCTTTTTTGGACATACTATACCATGGCATTTTTTATCATTTATTTTCGACATGCTATACTATTGCTTTTTTTATCATTTATTTTAACATACTATACTATGGCTTTTTTATCATTTATTTTAACATACTATACTATGGCTTTTTAACATTTATTTCGACATATTATATTCGACTTTTTATCACTTTTTCAACATACTATACTATGACTTTTTATAACTTTTTCGACATACTATACTATGACTTTTATCACTTTTTTCGACATACTATACTATGTCTTTTTTATCCCTTTTTTTTTCGACATACTATACTATGTCTTTTTTATCCCTTTTTTTCGACATACTATACTATGGCTTTTTTATCTCTTTTTTTTCGACATACTATACTATGACTTTTATCACTTTTTTAGACATACTATACTATGTCTTTTTTTCTCTTTTTTTTTCGACATACTATACTATGGCTTTTTTGTCACCTTTTTCGACATACTATACTATGACTTCTTTTCGACATACTATACTATGGCTTTTTTATCATTTATTTTAACATACTATACTATGGTTTTTCATCAATTTTTTCGACATACTATACTATGACTTCTTTTAGACATACTATATTATGGCTTTTTTATCCCTTTTTTGGACATACTATACCATGGCTTTTTCATCCCTTTTTTACGACATACTATACTATGTCTTTTTTATCCCTTTTTTTTGACATACTATACTATGGCTTTTTTATCCCTTTTTTTTGACATACTATACTATGGCTTTTTGTCACCTCTTCCGACATATTATACTATGGTTTTTTATCACTTTTTTCGACATACTATACTATATCTTTTTTATCCCTTTTGTCGACATACTATACTATGGCTTTTTCATCCCTTTTTTTCGACATACTATACTATGTCTTTTTTATCCCTTTTTTTCGACATACTATACTATGGCTTTTTATCACTTTTTTCGACATTCTATATTATGACTTCTTTTAGACATCCTATACTATGGCTCTTTTATAATTTATTTTGACATACTGTACTATGGCTTTTTTATCATTTATTTCGACATACTATACTATACTATACTATGGCTTTTTTATCATTTATTTCGACATACTATATTATGGCTTTTTTATCACTTTTTTCGACATACTATACTAAGACTTCTTTTATCCCATTTTTTCGACATACTATACTATGGTTGTTTTATCATTTATTTTGACACAACATACTATGGCTTTTTTATCATTTATTTTGACATATTATACTATGGCTTCTTTTAGACATACTATATTATGGCTTTCTTATCCCTTTTTTGGACATACTATACCATGGCATTTTTATCATTTATTTTGACATGCTATACTATTGCTTTTTTATCATTTATTTTAACATACTATACTATGGCTTTTTTATCATTTATTTTAACATACTATACTATGGCTTTTTTAACATTTATTTCGACATATTATATTACGGCTTTTTATCACTTTTTTCAACATACTATACTATGACTTTTTTATAACTTTTTCGACATACTATACTATGACTTTTATCACTTTTTTCGACATACTATACTATGTCTTTTTTATCCCTTTTTTTCAACATACTATACTATGGCTTTTTTCTCTTTTTTTCGACATACTATACTATGTCTTTTTTATCCCTTTTTTTCAACATACTATACTATGGCTTTTTTATCTCTTTTTTTTCCGACATACTATACTATGTCTTTTTTATCCGTTTTTTCCACATACTATACTATGGCTTTTTTATCTCTTTTTTTTTTCGACATACTATACTATGACTTTTATCACTTTTTTCGACATACTATACTATGTCTTTTTTATCTCTTTTTTTTTCGACATACTATACTATGGCTTTTTGTCACCTTTTTCGACATACTATACAATGGCTTTTTTATCATTTATTTTAACATACTATACTATGGTTTTTCATCAATTTTTTCGACATACTATACTATGACTTCTTTTAGACATACTATATTATGGCTTTTTTATCCCTTTTTTGGACATACTACACTATGGCTTTTTCATCCCTTTTTTACGACATACTATACTATGTCTTTTTTATCCCTTTTTTTCGACATACTATACTATGGCTTTTTTATCTCTTTTTTTTCGACATACTATACTATGGCTTTTTTATCATTTATTTTAACATACTATACTATGGTTTTTCATCAATTTTTTCGACATACTATACTATGACTTCTTTTAGACATACTATATTATGGCTTTTTTATCCGTTTTTTGGACATACTACACTATGGCTTTTTCATCCCTTTTTTACGACATACTATACTATGTCTTCTTTATCCCTTTTTTTTGACATACTATACTATGGCTTTTTGTCACCTCTTCCGACATATTATACTATGGTTTTTTATCACTTTTTTCGACATACTATACTATATCTTTTTTATCCCTTTTTTCGACATTACTATACTATGGCTTTTTATCACTTTTTTCGACATTCTATATTATGACTTCTTTTAGACATCCTATACTATGGCTCTTTTATAATGTATTTTGACATACTGTACTATGGCTTTTTTATCATTTATTTCGACATACTATACTATACTATACTATGGCTTTTTATCATTTATTTCGACATACTATATTATGGCTTTTTTATCACTTTTTTCGACAACCTATACTAAGACTTCTTTTAGACATACTATATTATGGCTTTTTTTCACTTTTTTCGACATACTATACTATGGCTTTTTATCCCATTTTTTATACTGTACTATGGCTTTTTGTCACCTCTTCCGACATATTATACTATTGTTTTTTTATCACTTTTTTCGACATACTATACTATGGCTTTTTTATCCCTTTTTTCGACATACTATACTATGGCTTTTTCATCCCTTTTTTTCGACATACTATACTATGTCTTTTTATCACTTTTTTCGACATTCTATATTATGACTTCTTTTAGACATCCTATACTATGGCTCTTTTATAATGTATTTTGACATACTGTACTATGGCTTTTTTATCATTTATTTCGACATACTATACTATACGATACTATTGCTTTTTTATCATTTATTTCGACATACTATATTATGGCTTTTTTATCACTTTTTTCGACATACTATACTAAGACTTCTTTTCGACATACTATATTATGGCTTTTTTATCACTTTTTTCGACATACTATACTAAGACTTCTTTTCGACATACTATACTATGGCTTTTTATCCCATTTTTTCAACATACTATGCTATGGTTGTTTTATCATTTTTTTCGACACAACATACTATTGCTTTTTTATCATTTATTTTGACATACTATACTATGGCTTCTTTTAGACATACTATATTATGGCTTTTTTATCCCTTTTTTGGACATACCATACCATGGCATTTTTATCATTTATTTCGACATGCTATACTATTGCTTTTTTATCATTTATTTTAACATACTATACTATGGCTTTTTTATCATTTATTTTAACATACTATACTATGGCTTTTTTATCATTGATTTCGACATGCTATACTATTGCTTTTTTATCATTTATTTTAACATACTATACTATGTCTTTTTTATCATTTATTTTAACATATTATATTATGGCTTTTTATCACTTTTTTCGACATACTATACTATGGCTTTTTATCACTTTTTTCGACATTCTATATTATGACTTCTTTTAGACATCCTATACTATGGCTCTTTTATAATTTATTTTGACATACTGTACTATGACTTTTTTATCATTCATTTCGACATACTATACTATACTATACTATGGCTTTTTTATCATTTATTTCGACATACTATATTATGGCTTTTTTATCACTTTTTTCGACATACTATACTAAGACTTCTTTTAGACATACTACTATATCTTTTTTTCACTTTTTTCGTCATACTATACTATGGCTTTTTTATCCCATTTTTTTTGACATACTATACTATGGCTTTTTTATCATTTATTTCAACATACTATACTATGGCTTCTTTTAGACATACTATATTATGGCTTTTTTATCCCTTTTTTGGACATACTATACCATGGCATTTTCATCATTTATTTCGACATGCTATACTATTGCTTTTTTATCATTTATTTTAACATACTATACTATGGCTTTTTTATCATTTATTTCGACATATTATATTACAGCTTTTTATCACTTTTTTCAACATACTATACTATGGCTTTTTGTCACCTTTTCCGACATATTATACTATGGTTTTTTATCACTTTTTTTCGACATACTATATTATGTCTTTTTTATCCCTTTTTTTCGACATACTATACTATGGCTTTTTCATCCCTTTTTTTCGACATACTTTACTATGTCTTTTTTATCCCTTTTTTTCGACATACTATACTATGGCTTTTTGTCACCTTTTTCGACATACTATACTATGGCTTTTTATCACTTTTTTCGACATTCTATATTATGACTTCTTTTAGACATCCTATACTATGGCTCTTTTATAATTTATTTTGACATACTGTACTATGGCTTTTTTATCATTTATTTCGACATACTATACTATACTATACTATGGCTTTTTATCATTTATTTCGACATACTATATTATGGCTTTTTTATCACTTTTTTCAACATACTATACTATGGCTTTTTATCCCATTTTTTCAACATACTATGCTATGGTTGTTTTATCATTTTTTTCGACACAACATACTATGGCTTTTTTATCATTTATTTTGACATACTATACTATGGCTTCTTTTAGACATACTATATTATGGCTTTTTTATCCCTTTTTTGGACATACTATACCATGGCATTTTTATCATATATTTCGACATACTATACTATGGCTTTTTTATCATTTATTTTAACATACTATACTATGTCTTTTTTATCATTTATTTTAACATACTATACTATGGCTTTTTTATCATTTATTTCGACATATTATATTATGGCTTTTTATCACTTTTTTCGACATTCTATATTATGACTTCTTTTAGACATCCTATACTATGGCTCTTTTATAATTTATTTTGACATACTGTACTATGGCTTTTTATCATTTATTTCGACATACTATATTATGGCTTTTTTATCACTTTTTTCGACATACTATACTAAGACTTCTTTTAGACATACTATACTATGGCTTTTTTATCCCATTTTTCAACATACATACTATGGTTGTTTTATATTTTTTCGACACAACATACTATGGCTTTTTATCATTTATTTTTACTATGGCTTCTTTTAGACATACTATATTATGGCTTTTTATCCCTTTTTGGACATACTATACCATGGCATTTTTATCATTTTTTAGACATACTATTATGGCTTTTCTTTTATTTTAGACATACTATACTATGGCTTTTTTATCATTTTAACATACTATACTATGGCTTTTTATCACATACATACTATACTATGGCTTTTTTATCATTTTTTCGACATACTACATAAGACTTCTTTTATACTATGGCTTTTTTATCATTTTTTCAACATACTATTTTATGGTTTTTTTATCATTTATTTCGACATACTATACTATGGCTTTTTATCATTTATTTTAACATACTATACTATGGCTTTTTTTTTTTATCATATTTTTAACATATTATACTATGGCTTTTTTATCATTTTTTGGACATACTATACTATGGCTTTTTTATCATATATTTTAACATACTATACTATGGCTTTTTTATCATTTATTTTAACATACTATACTATGGCTTTTTTATCATTTTTTAACATACTATACTATGGCTTTTTTATCATATATTTTAACATACTATACTATGGCTTTTTTATCATTTATTTTAACATACTATACTATGGCTTTTTTTTTATCATATATTTTAACATACTATACTATGGCTTTTTATCATATGTTTTAACATTTTAACATTTATTTTAACATACTATACTATGGCTTTTTTATCATATATTTTAACATACTATACTATGGCTTTTTTATCATTTATTTTAACATACTATACTATGGTTTTTCATCAATTTTTTCGACATACTATACTATGACTTCTTTTAGACATACTACACTATGGCTTTTTTATCCCTTTTTTTCGACATACTATACCATGGCTTTTTATCATTTATTTTAACATACTATACTATGGCTTTTTTATCATTTATTTCGACATATTATATTATGGCTTTTTATCACTTTTTTCGACATTCTATATTATGACTTCTTTTAGACATCCTATACTATGGCTCTTGTATGATATATTTTGACATACTGTACTATGGCTTTTTTATCATTTATTTCGACATACTATACCATACTATACTATGGCTTTTTTATCATTTATTTCGACATATTATATTATAGCTTTTTTATCACTTTTTTCGACATACTATACTAAGACTTCTTTTAGACATACTATACTATGGCTTTTTTTCACTTTTTTCGTCATACTATACTATGGCTTCTTTTAGACATACTATATTATGGCTTTTTTATCCCTTTTTTGGACATACTATACCATGGCATTTTTATCATTTATTTCGACATACTATACTATGGCTTTTTTATCATTTATTTTGACATACTATACTATGGCTTTTTTATCATTTATTTTAACATACTATACTATGGCTTTTTTTATCATTTATTTCGACATATTATATTATGGCTTTTTATCACTTTTTTCAACATACTATACTATGACTTTTTTATAACTTTTTCGACATACTATACTATGGCTTTTTTATCACTTTTGTTGACATACTATACTATGACTTTTATCACTTTTTTCGACATACTATACTATGGCTCTTTTATCATTTATTTCGACATACTATACTATTGCTTTATTTTCATTTATTTCGACATACTATACTATGGCTTTTTGTCACTTTTTTTTAAATACTATACTATGACTATTTTATCACTTTTTCAACATACTATACTATGGCTCTTTTATCATTTATTTCGACATACTATACTATGGCTTTTTATCACTTTTTTCAACATACTATACTATGGCTTTTTGTCACTTTTTTTTAAATACTATACTATGACTATTTTATCACTTTTTCAACATACTATACTATGGCTCTTTTATCATTTATTTCGACATACTATACTATGGCTTTTCTATCACTTTTGTCGACATACTATACTATGGTTTTTCATAAATTTTTTCGACATACTATACTATGTCTTTTTTTATCCCTTTTTTTCGACATACTATACTATGGCTTTTTCATCCCTTTTTTTCGACATACTATACTATGGCTTTTTATCACTTTTTTCGACATTCTATATTATGACTTCTTTTAGACATCCTATACTATGGCTCTTTTATAATTTATTTCAACATACTATACTATGGCTTTTTTATCATTTATTTCGACATAGTATATTATGGCTTTTTTATCACTTTTTTCGACATACTATACTATGGCTTTTTGTCACTTTTTTCGACATACTATACTATGACTTTTTGTCACTTTCTTTTAAATACTATACTATGACTATTTTATCACTTTTTCAACATATGGCTTTTTATCATTTATTTTGACATACTATACTATGGCTTTTCCATCACTTTATTGGACATACTATACTATTGCTTTTTTATCATTTATTTCAACATACTATACTATACTATATTATGGCTTTTTTATCATTTATTTCGACATACTATATTATGGCTTTTTTATCACTTTTTTCGTCATACTATACTATGGCTTTTTTATGCCATTTTTTCGACATACTATACTATGGTTGTTTTATCATTTATTTCGACACAACATACTATGGCTATTTTATCATTTATTTGAACATACTATACTATGGCTTCTTTTAGACATACTATATTATGGCTTTTTTATCCCTTTTTTGGACATACTATACCATGGCATTTTTATCATTTATTTAGACATACTATACTATGGCTTTTTATCATTTATTTCGACATACTATACTATGTCTTTTTTATCATTTATTTTAACATACTATACTATGGCTTTTTTATCATTTATCTTAACATACTATGCTATGGCTTTTTTATCATTTATTTTGACATATTATATTATGGCTTTTTTATCATGAAAGAAATACGAAAGAAATACGATTCGGTATTCAAAATATCAATCTATTAACAAAAGACATACTATACTATGGCTTTTTGTCACTTTTTCGACATACTATACTATGGCTTTTTTTATCCCTTTTTTGGAAATACTATACTATGGCTTTTTTATCATTTATTTTAACATATTATACTATGGGTTTTTATCCCTTTTTTTCGACATACTATACTATGGCTTTTTTAACATTTATTTCGACATACTATACTATGGCTTTTTTATCCCTTTTTTGACATACTATACTATGGCTTTTTCATCATTTATTTCAACATACTATACTATGGCTTTTTTATCATTTATTTCGACATACTATATTATGGCTTTTTTATCACTTTTTTCGACATACTATACTATGGCTTTATTATCATTTATTTCGACATACTATACTATGGCTTTTTATCACTTTTTCAAGAGAATTGTTTTGGTGCGTACATGTAAACATGTTTAAACTTTAATATAAAATAAACAAATCAATAAATACAGAAACAAACAATACATACATATAACTAAGTTACGATAGCTGCATTAGATGCTTTAGCTAATATTAAGAAAGAAAAAAAAAGGCTGCATGGAGGAGGGATGTGCAAAGTTCAGGATATACTGTAGAGTTTGTGCAGAGGATAGGATGTAGAACACATTCAATGTCAGTCGGTGTCCGGGCGTAGTTGGTGAGGCTGACTGCACAGGGGAAGAACCTGTTTTTGTGGCGGTAGGTTTTCATTGTGATGGGCCGCAGCTTCTTGCCAAGAGGGGAGGGGCTCAAAGAGTTTGTGTCCGGGGTGAGAGGGAATCGGCTCCAATCTTTCCTGCCCACCTCAGCGCCCTGGAGGCGTACAGTTCCTGTAGTGACGGCAGATTGCAGCCAATCCCCTTCTCTGCAGCGCGAACGATACGCTGCAGTCTGCCCTTGTCCTCAGCAGCAGTGGCAGCAGCGTACCAGATGGCGATGGAGCAGGTGAGGAAGGAATCAGTGATGGCGGTGTAGAAGTGCACCATCATTGTCTTTGACAGGTTGAACTTCTTGAGCTGCCACAGGGACCTTGAGGGGAACCGGTGCTGATTGTCAGAGATATTTTCCCAGCTTCTATGACATACTATACTATGACTTTATTCAACATACTATACTATGACTTTTATCACTTTTTTTAAACGTACTACACTATGCCTTTTCTTGACATCCTGACATTTTTTTCACTGCTTTAGACATACTATACTATGACTGTGTACTATGAGAGAACATGTAGCCGGCAATTCAGTTCAGCTTTTACAAACACTTTCATACAACATTGCTTTACAGCTTTTTTAAGACATTATTAACTAACTATTTACACATTTCGCTACAACTTCACCTTCTTATACATTTTTAACCGGCAATTCAGTGTAGCGACAGCTTTTTAAAAGAAAAAAATACATTTTTGGTATTATTCAACATTTCCAAGAAATTCATCCTAATTAAAACCCTTCCCATATTTCCATCTATGTTCACTACTTCACCTTCTTCTTACGCAAGTATATGCCAGCAATCCAGTTTAGCTTTAGCAATTTAGCTTTTCAGCATTTACAAGCATTTTCTGCAGGAAATGCTATTTTTAGTTTTACTCCAAGCTCTCCAGTTAAAAACAAAACACACAAAAAAAGCAGACATGATGATGGATAACCAAACGTAAGCTCTTCATATTAAGTGTCTTCATGTTCACTTCCATATTGGACAGAAATGAGTAGAATCCAACGGCCACCATGCAGTAATATCAAATACGCACGGTGAAGTTAAATTCTACGACAAAATCAGCCAACTGTAGGCAACGTGGGGCTGGGCGATATGGACCAAAAGTCATATCCCGATATATTTTGGCTGAATATCGATATACGATATATATCCCGATATTTTTTCCGCAAAGTGAGAGCAAATGTTCAGTCAAAGTCAAAGCCAAATATGACATGTCACAAGTAGATTCATAGAAACCGGTTGCAAAATCAAATGAATAAATAATAAACAGGTTTCTTCACCTGGTTCAATGCTCAGCTGTTCAAATAACAATAAATTGTAAACATAAATACTGTATAACAACAGGAGTACCTTTTTTGAAATCAAAGCTCCATAAGGTTTGTTTTAGTTTTTTCCAACGTTTTAAATTGTTAAATTTTTCTTCTACACATTTTCAGCGCTTATTTCTACGTCCCATATTTTCTGATATAGGGCTGGGCGATATATAGAGAAAATCAGATATCATGATATTCTTGACCAAATACCTCAATATCGATATTGTGGCGATATATTCTAGAGTCGACAGTTGGTGCTCTCGCAAAATATCTTCACGCTTAGATTTTAGATAAATAATCATTAATAATAGAACAGTCTGGTAAGTTCAGAAAAGTACATCACTTCACTGTAATGCAGCCTTTAAAAGCAGGAAAAGACACTTATGGTCATATCACGATATTACGATATCCAAAATCTAAGACGATATCTAGTCTCATATCACGATATCGATATAATATCGATATATCGCCCAGCCCTAAGGCAACGTTGACAAAGAGAAACAAACATCCCTTATGTCATTTCAACTTCAATAATCAACTGTGTATACAGTGCATGGCTGCTATGGGTTTTGGTATTATTATTGTTGCTATGGAAATATAGGATAAGAACCAGAGCGATCTGTACATTTTACAGAAAGATGGATTGAAATCATATGAAACCTGTGAGTATTTCCAAAAAGCATTTATGAACAGTATAGTTATTGGGTGCATACATGGTTATTCTTCAAGTACAGTAAACAGTTCTTAACATTTTAAGACATGGCAGCAGAGAAGAGGAACAAACGACAGGTTAACCAGTGAGCGTTACAGGTGTTGGTAGGTGTATTTATGGACGTTGGACAGACCCAGTCTTCCCCCAGTCTTTATGCTAAGCTAGGCTAACTGCCTTTGCACATCCAAGCACAGACATGATATTGGCATTGATCTTCTTATTAGACTCTGAGAAAGAAGAAAAAGCCTATTTTCCAGAACTATTTTTAAAAAGTATATCCGTTTAAACTAATGCCCAAACCAAAATATCTCATCAACATTCTCGTACACCGAGCGTAAACAGGAGGCAGCATGTATACACCGCTAATTGCTTGCAGTTGCCATGTTGGTAGCTTAGTTTATGATGGATAAGACCCAATTAGGCGAAACGTTGGCGTTGCCTCCGTTTGCGGCCGTTGAGACGGAAACACAACGCCACAGATTCCAAACCAAAACGGGGTCAGAAGTGTTTCCAAAAAGTCTCCGGTTTAAGGGCTCGGAAACACCAGAGCAGTGGGAATGAGAGGGGGAAACGTAGCAAAACATATTTGTTTTTAAACCGAAACGTAGCAATGTCAATGTAGCCTCAAATCACTTGAATTACAATATGCTGAAAGGTTACGAAGGAGTTCTTGCCTAACGACGCCAAAAAACTGCCTACCCAAGAGACTTGTGTTAGCACTTGCTAATACAACCGTTAGCAAAATGTAGCAAGACTGAATTGAACATGAAACACAATCAAATATTACTGTTTACTAGGGGTGTGACGAGATTAAAACGTGACGAAATTTCTCGTTGAGTTGAAAAGTTTACATATTGTGTTCATCTTGTCGGTCACTCTTTTGCCGTTTATTATTTCCGCAGGAAAACCAAAATGTTGCCACACAAATGATTTAAAAGTGTCAGGGGGATCTTCAATAGTAATTCCACGCTCCATCACGCTGACATCACATCGCCTCACGAGACAACTTTTCACCTCGACGAGAAATCTCGTCACGTTCTCGTGAACCCAATCTCGTGATGTGTCTCGTCTCGTGGAGTAAGCGTCTCGTCACACCCCTACTGTTTACATTGTTCAGACACATATATTCTTTCCAATGCCTGTCCATACAGGAAGTATGGATGTTCAGACAGCTTCCTTGCTGCATAAAGTCAGTTCCTTCAAAGCACGAGCTGATGAGGAGGAGTGGAAATGGTCTAAAATAACAATGTGCCAACAACTCTCACAGCAGTGGGAATGCGTGGGACGTCTGTCCTGCGTGACACAACACAATATTCGATACTAGACTAGATTTCCTCTGATGTGGGAGGCCACCGTCTTCTGGCTCAAAGGATAAGTCCAGTCTGTCACTACTCGGGTGAGGCTTTTATAGCTTCCGTCTGTCATTTCAAGTCCACGGGAGCTTTGGGGCGTCCAAAGGTGTCAACGGGAGAGCAGAGGCAGATCACTGGGATTCATGATGAGGCTCGAGTCCAGGTTCAGGTTATCTGTAGAGACACGAAACAGCTCCTTTAAATTAACAAGTTTGTCTTAGTGTCAACAAGTTCAATTAAGATCCAAACTACTCATGTGTTTGCCTGTCGATCAACGCCTTCTGACTTCCTGACCCTTCCCCATATCTGTGGCTCTGACCAGCTCACAGATAGGCCTGCAACAATAATTATAGAACTGCAGAGATTACCCTGGGTTGGTGGAAGACTTGGGTGTGCATATTTGGCGAAGGGGTTTAGGGGTAAATCCCTCAAGAAAATGCAAAAAAAAAATTTAATAAATGCAATTTGACATCATGTTGGACCATTATTATCGCCATATCTGGGTCTAAAAACGATGGGAAAGCTAGAGCAGATAATACATAAATAACACTCAAAAAAGTTTAAAGACAAAACTTGCTGGAGAAGTCCACTGGGGACCGACTACAATCGTTAGATCTCAGTATTTCGGAGTGTGATTTAGTTTGTTTTGATGCTCGCATTCATTTTACATTTATCCGGCTTAGGTGCTGCCCAAAACGGCTCGGGTGCTGCACCTAAGTCTTATAATGGTCGGGAAAAACCCTGCATAACTGTCTAATCGCAATATTTGCACGTAATGGTGGTGTCTTTGTCTAACCACAATTAATTGCTAACATTAGCTATGGTCCTAAGGGGGTATGACTGTTGATGGTAATTGTTGATTTTGTTTAGACATGCCAAATTGGATTTAATTAAGGGATTCTTGGTGGAACTGTTGAGCTAAAGCTATGCTTTTTGTTAGTTGTAGTCACTTGTCCCTATAGCATTTATTCATAGCAACAAAAATGACAAATACAGTTAGAAAATACGTTAAGTACAGAAGTAGTGATGACTATTTTACCACGTAGTTTTGCCAATAGCGATGGCTATTTTTTGTACTCCTAATTTAAATCAATCTCTCTTTTGTTAAGGATTAAATCTTTGTTTTTTAAGGGTGAGGATAAATGTTCTATTGTCAATTTCACGTTCATTTAAGACAAAAAAATATGTTTTTTTAAGACAACCCATGTGTATCTGTTATTACATTATCTGTGTCACGTAACAGTGATATATAACAAAAGACTTCGTCCTGGAATTCATTCAAAACTTTCATTTGTTTTAACAAGTAATAAATAAATGCATTTAAAAAATAACAACTAATTTGACAGAAAGAGACAATTATATTGTTAATCACAATT
Source organism: Perca flavescens (assembly GCF_004354835.1). Taxonomy (NCBI): domain Eukaryota; kingdom Metazoa; phylum Chordata; class Actinopteri; order Perciformes; family Percidae; genus Perca; species Perca flavescens. Next base: position 28,887,407 of record NC_041349.1, read on the forward strand.
GGTTGTACAGCAACATTTGGAACTGTTACAGCTCAACTCACAGATATATAGTTTAATAAAAATAAAAAAACTTTCTAGAAACATCGTCGGTACAGAAAATATGTAGGTTTTTGTAGAAAAACAAATAAAAACTAGAGATTCTAGAGGAAAACAATCAATTTTAAAAATTGTTGCAAAAGAAAATTCACCATACATACGTAAATCGATTTATTCCATCCCTACGAATAATACAGAGATATTTTTGGTCCAGATCGCCCAACCTGCTCAATATCCCTCCTAAATGAACCCCTGAGTGTGTGTGTGTGTTTGTCAGCTGTTCAGGAACTTCACCTTGATCAAAGTTGTTGAGTTTTTTGGAGTTGGATCCTTGCCCCAGTCCCTCCATGTCCACCAGATCACTGTTGACATCTGAGTCATTAAGAGCACTGAGGGTCACGTCTACACACACACACACACACACACACACACACACACACACACACACACACACACACACACACACACACACACACACACACACACACAAAAGAAAATGTGTAGTACTGTTTGTGGACATTGTAAAACATTGACAATAAAAACAGGCTAAAATGATTACAGAAAAAAGAGAATTTAGATAATATATACTAGATAGAGTTTAGGCTTTAAAAAAAAACAACCTGTTATGATGGATGGTTGTAGATTCATACCTTCATACCATGAGCTTCTATGCAGTATTAAGTTAATATTCTGATGAGATACATTTCTCACCAAATGTAGGTTATTTAAGCAAGAATGCACAAGGTTTAACATTTAAAAAGAAACAAACAGTTAAGACAAACTACCAAAAATGAATTAAATTGGATTTGGGTAATGCAAAAAAGAAGAAGGAAAAAAAGGTCCATGAAGGTGTCATTTCCAACGATTAATTGCAGATAGAATATGTCTGATATTACTAAAAAATTTTATTTTCACAGATCAATGACGTGAATTAACTTAACTTCCATAGTAACTGACACTTTACAAACCAAAAAGCCAGCGTGCAAACTAGCAGTTACAACATGTTGAACCATAGGGCTGGGTATCGCTCAAAAACATTCGGTACCGGTACCAAGACCTTGTCCCTGACTTCGATACCGAAACGATACTTACAACATTAGGGCACGTCTCTGTGCGTAACGTAGAGTTTTTCCTGCGTGTCTCTATGATGTGTAACGTCAGACAGCCAATCAGCAGCATTATTAGATCTTGGTAGGAACATGCTGCATGCTTATTGGCTCACTGACGCCCTATTGAGATTGACTCCTTCCTTAGGTATTGAATTTGGGTTTTTAACACAAATTGGGAATTTGGTACTTTTATTTTTCGCATTGCCAGACCTTCCCCCACAAAGCTGCGGAGGAGGGTCTGGCCAGTCCACAAAGAATTCTGGGGTGGGAGAAAAACGTGCTCTGGTTTATTGTCATTTCTTTAAACCAATCACAATCGTCATGGGCGGCACTAAGTGCCAGACAGAGCCACGGTGCCTCTGCAAAATAGTCTCAGGAAGGAACTTGTTTTGGTGGAACATGTGTACGTTCAAAAGTAGTTTTAGTCGTGCAACAGAAAACTCAGATTGGACAGATAGTCTAGCTAGCTGTCTGGATTTACCCTGCAGAGATCTGAGGAGCAGTTAACCATAGTCCTCACAAATCCACTGGAGGACACCCGGCGGAATAGCCGGCGGCAACGGAGCAATCCCGGAAATGAAAGTCGATATAGACTACTTCAGAGGCAATTCGGTCGGTGCCTGAAAAGTATTGAATTCGGTACCCAGGGCTATCGAACCATACTGTCATTGACAATAAAGATATTAAATATGAGTGCGGGAGTGAAGGAAAGATTTGACTGTTTTTCTGTTTAATTATCAGGTTTGATGAAGAAGGGATTGGAATACTGCGATGTTGTGGAGAGAAGTACGACTCACCTGCAGTCTTCTGTTTCTTCAGGGTGGAGGCGGGGCCCTGCAGACCTGATTCCACGCCGACCCGAGCTGTAGGCACAGCGATGGCGCCGGGAGTGCCCTGCGTGGCCACGGCAACGGTTTTCTTGATGACCTTTTTAGGGCCGTCGAAGGCGGCGGGCGGAGCTCCGTCTTCATACAGCTTCCTCTTCACCGTGCTCTTGGTCTGACCGCTGGGAGGGAGGGAGGGAGGGAGGAATATGGACTTTAGGGTTTACGCCAGGGGAACAGGAGTAGGGCTGCACAATATGACGAACATATGCGATAAGAACATTGTTGAATATATATCGCGGTAATGATATTACTTGCGATAGATAAACAGATATGTAAGTAGATAAGTGTACTCCCCTCTGCTGCTTTCAGTATTCAGGGTTGAAATGCAACAAATTGCTTGTTGAATTTAAAACAACTGAAAGGAAAAAATACTCCGTTGCAAGTCAAAGCCTTGCATTGAAAATGTTACTTAAGTGTGGCCGGGTTGCTCAGTGGGTAGAGCAGGCGCACATATACTGAGAGGTTTACGCCTTGACGCAGAGGGCCAGGGTTCGAAGCTGACCCGTGATGATTTCCTGGATGTCTTCCCCCTTTCTCACCTAGCTGTCCTGTCAAAAATGAAAGGCAGAAAAGCCCCAAAAAATAACAACAGGGAAACAGTTCAACATATCACTCTAACCCTTCCCTTAATGCTTTTCCCATTTTGTTCTCATTCAGAAAACAAGACAAAAAATAAGAGTTTACTTGCAAAACTTAAGGTGCAAAATAAGCGTTTCTTCTCGATCACTTTTGTGATCGTTAGGAGCTCAGTCAGTAGGGAGATGGGTTGGGAACCGGAGGGTTGCAGGTTCAAGTCCCCATACGGACCAAAGTACGGTGGTGGACTGGTAGCTGGAGAGGTGCCAGTTCACCTCCTGGGCACTGCCAAGGCACCGAACCCCCAACTGCTCGGGGCACCTTTCCATTTCTCTCCATTAGTGTATGTGTAGGTACTGAGCATGTGTGTGTAATAACAACAGAGTGAAAACATTGTAATTTTGTTTTATTGTATATTATTATTATTAATAGAAATGACAGTTACATTATAAAGTGCAGTTTTCTACTGATATTTTCTTTCAACTAACAAAAAAATAAAAAATCTCTGTCTTTCGCAATGTGTCGCAGCCGTTCACAATGTGTTTATTGCTCCAGTTGATATCGTGAGGACGATAAAAAATATAAAAGCATATATTGTGCAGCCCTGAACAGGAGCATCCACGTGGGTTAAGGTCATGGTTCTTTATACATGAAATCTGACACGGAAAAAAAAAAAAAAAAAAAAAAGCGTATGGAACATCCCCACACCTGCAAACTGCTCATTCCCCATTAATATGTATGAGTGAGAGTGTTACCCTGCAGGACTGGGGTCTGCCACTGGGTGAAGCTGCATGGTGAGCTCTCCTAGTTTGGTGAAGGCAGCTCCAGCTGCAGAGAAGATCTCCCCAACCTGTAGAACACACACACACACACACACACACACACACACACACACACACACACACACACGGCATTAAAACTGGACTCTGAAACAGTGCCTGGCCCTGGTGCCAGTTTCACTCTCACACAGACAGTTTGCAGAGGAGTGCAAGACTCAAATAGTAAGGGAAACTGGAAATGTAGTTCCATTGAGTATGTATCATACAACAGGGAGTAGACACAATCACATGTTCAATGCAACATTCAGCGCGAGAGATTCACTACATGACCAAAAGTATGTAGACAACTCAACAATCCATCCAGCCATATGTGACAGTTGACCATTTTTGATACGGACAGTATGGGCATTAAAGGGATGCCTTTTGTCCCGATTCAATTATTTCACGATACATGGGTGCCGATGTGATTTGTATTGCAATTTTCATTTATTGCGGGGCAAAAGCAAATTCAAATTGTAGCTTTTGCAACACGAATGTTGTAACTTTTGTATTCGTGTTGTAGCTTTTGCATCCGTGTTGTAGCGCTTGCATTTCTGTGAACCGTCTGGGCCACCGCGGTTTCCTGACCAAAAGCAGAGAATGCAGAAAATCCATGTTGTGTTCTTCTTTACAAATGAAATAAATGTCAAGACTGACTGACAGAAAACAAAATCGCAATACTCAATACTATCGAAACCCAATACAAATCGAATCGGTACCCATGAATCGTGAATCCAATAGGGTGTTGGATGGGGGTGAGGTGGTGTTAATGGAGCTTGCTTTGTGCACAGAGTCCCTGTCATGTTGAAAAAAGACCAAACCACACATAAACTGTTGACACAAAGCTGCAAGCATTATATTGTGTATTGTGCATATTATTGTATGCTGGAGCATTTCTCTTCATTGGCACGGAGTGGGCAAGATACAGGCAGTGTATAAAGAAGCGTTATGTAAATTATGACTGCACAGACTTTTAAACTGCTCAGATTTAAGACATGGCCAATTAGAACAAGTCAACGTTGCTCAGTGGGATCCCAAAGAACTGGTCAAAGTAACGTCATCTTACTTTCCTGAACTCCTCTCTCAACACTGAAGTGACCTTACATTGACTGATATTCTTCCTTGCTGCCGCGAGCAGCAGCGGGAAACATAGCCTCCTGGGGCTCGTGCGTTTGTATAAATAACAATTAACGTTAGTTAACGTTAATAGGACACTATTCACCGGGGCTAACTAGGGCGGCAAACTAACGTTAACGTACGGTTCGTGTGTAAAATGACTTACTTTAGTGGAAGCTGAGGTCATTTTGCTGATATCTGTGGTATCATAGACTGTATGTAACGTTAGTCTGTTTATCGTTAGACTATCGTAGGACTCAATGATGCCTTCAAGTGGACGGAACAGCTGCTAAGATGCTAACAGTGTAGCTAGCTAGGTTAGCATTTGCTACCAGCGTCGTGCACCTCCTGATGTAGCCTAGCTAGCTAGCTAGCAGAGCAGCTAGAAATCTGTTCTTCCAACGCTTTTAGTGTTGGTGCCTGAAAAAGTCAAACATTTGTACAGGCAGCTGCATAGTGCTAGCTAATAAAGTTATATCTGCGGTGAGTTACATTGACGTTACCACTGGAGACAAATGGGTCAAGTGAAATCACCCACTGAACACAATGACAAGGCTAGTGCCGCCTTCGTTGTCTCCTCGTAATCTCCATATTCAGTAATACATATTATAGCGGCCCAGTATGTCCACGATAGAATACAAGTGGGCGGCGGAAGCCTTATGAGGCTTTGGAGTTTCTTTAAAAAATAAATATGTATATATATTAAAAACAATGACACAAAACTACAGACAGTAGGCTAACATGTATAGCCTACATGTAAGGTTATATTTGAAAAGAGGAACACTGCGACACAGGAATAGGCCTACAACATTAAATATAACAAACTGCAGGGAACTGCTTGCATTGAGTAGAAATAAATGATATTTCAGATGTGTCGGTGTGTAACCTATATATTTATATGTCCTTTTTTTTGTAAAGGCTTTGGGACTTTCTTTTGGTTTGTGCCGTAAAAATATTGAACATTTAGGGGCGTTCAATGCCCCCGAAATTTCAGCACGCAGCACAGTGACATCTGATGGTCGGCAGAAATTAGAGCAGCCATTCAAGTTCCAATCCCATATGCGTGCAATGCAAATCTGAGGCTATGTGTTGTCATTTTAGTCTGTTATATTCCACTATAATACAATATTGTCACCATCTTGAAATATCAGATAATCAGTTTTCTTGAAAGTCAGAACACAGGCGTATTACATGACCTATTTAGGCCTACCAGGAGTTTGCATTCAAATTACCATAAATTAGCCTACTGGTAGAATATACACATCATGTTCGGTCGATCAATAAAAAGCCAGTGTGTGGAGCAGGCCAATGGAAGCCAGAATAAAACTCTTGGACATATTGTACACTACTAACAGGGATGTAATGTCGGCCTGGGGGTGGAAATAGGACTGAGTACCCAGGGCCCAAATAGATGCTAGAATCATAGCTGTGGATGCGGGGAGGGGCCCATAGAGAATGCCTTTCTACGGGGCCCAGAATGTTGTGCTACGCCCCTGACTACTTACTACGGTAGAAATAGATAAATAACAGTTATAGGGGTATATTTTTTTCATTTTTTTGCATGTTGTGTAGGTGAGTCATTGCATGTTGCGTAGACTACATGGAACTTGCAGCACTGGCTTTGTCAGCAATACAAGGGAAACATCCTGGTAATAAACAGAGAAATATATGTTGGCTGTTTACAACATAACGAGAACCAGCCTGAATGCACCATTTTGTTTCCCTGACAACCCACCCAGCTACACACTATTTCAGTTTTATATAAACGTTTTTTTAATTTTTTTTTAAACTTTACCTACAACTTAAAAACATACCAACAATGTGTTTAAAAAACTAATACCAATCAAAAAGGCAACTACAGAAAGAAAGAAATGTTGTCTGTGTGGGCTGAAGAGTTTTAGTAATACCGACAGTACCTGAACGCAGCACAACCGCTGGCCGTCAGTAGTTAGATCAAATTACGTCTATTTTTTGTATGCACCTATTTCTGTTGGTCTGCTGTAAATATTATAAAATCCATATCTATGGTTTGTATCCGTTTGTTCATTACTAAATGTTTAATGTGTATATAAACAATAAAATAATTAAAACCCGGAAACTTCCGGTGTTCGGACACAGTCACCTGACCGAACAAGTGACAGAAGTTTGGGCAGCAGGTCAACTTTTGTTAGTTAACAGAACCAGAACCGAGTGTTATAATGCGTGGGTTGATTTGTGGACCAAAACTCGCCGCGTGTGGGATTGTGTTGAGCACGTGGGGGGTTATAATGCTGGTGAGTGTTTTTTTTTATACTCTCTAACCATACCGTCATTTTCGAGAGACTACAATCAAACTAAAATATGACTCAGTCGTACTTAAACCGAATCCAAAGAAGGCAGGTTCCGTTGGTTGCTTGTTTTAGTTTAGCTTAGTTTTTATTTATCATAATTATGTTGAAAAAAGGACCCCATTTTGGATTATTTATCCAAAATCACTGTATCCACTACAATAATCCACTGTCTGTAGGCCTATGTTATTATTTCTTTTATTGAGAATCCCATATAGTAGCAGTTTTTATAACATGTTTTTTATTAAAACCTTTACAGGGTGATCTATATTTTCAAATATGGTAAGTAAAATAGTAGAGCACCAACAAAACACTGGGTGTTTCTCCACTTAAAGTGTATAGGCTATATCTATTTGGATGGAGAATTGACTAGTAGTCCTTACCTAGTTACTGTCAGGGCACGCCCTCATACTCTGCTTCTGACTGGCTAGTAGTCCTTACCTAGGTACTGTCAGGGCACGCCCTTATACTCTGCTTCTGACTGGCTAATAGTCCTTACCTAGGTACTGTCAGGGCACGCCCTCATACTCTGCTTCTGACTGGCTAGTAGTCCTTACCTAGGTACTGTCAGGGCACGCCCTCATACTCTGCTTCTGACTGGCTAGTAGTCCTTACCTAGCTACTGCTCATGTGCGACTCCCAACAAAGATGGAACAGAAGTGAGATGCCTCACTCTGTAGCTAAAAAGGAGAGCTCAACACACAGGGTGAAAAGAGGAGCTGCAGCAATGTGCAGTACAACAAAAAACATGGTGTTTTCTGAAAATTAAACCACGTAAACCTATTCTGGTACAACCTCTAAACACAATTATGAACCTGAAAATGAGCATAATATGAGCACTTTAAAATCTTGTACGTTCCGGTTGCAAAGCCCAAAAAGAAACTCATCCCACCTAAACGCCTGTATGTTGTTGATACATGTTGCCCTTTGCAAAAAGCAGTTTGGTCAAATGAATTGGATGTAATGAAATATAAAACTAATGTATATTTAAATCCTATCGAGTGAGACTTAACAAAACCCATCAACCCTGGCGTGTTGACTGTGCGTTCAGTAACAAATGTCCGTCCTCTTTCTCAGGCCATGCTGGGGATTTTCTTCACCACACATTCAGCAGTGCTGATTGAAGATGTTCCTTTTAAAGATCAAGACATCCACCAAGAGTAAGGCTTTTACTACCCCACCTCTCTCCACATCTCTGCCCATACAGCTGCACTGAGGCTTGACACCTTCTACGGCCGGGACCATGTGCTTTTGTCCCAATTCTTTCACCATACATGGCTGCCGATTCCATTTGTACTGCAATTTTCATTTATTGCTTCTAGAAGTATTGCAATTTGGTAGTATTGCAATTTTCTTTTCCTTCTTTAACAAAAACAAAAGTTGAATAATACATTTCTAGAGACAGTATATCACGAGACATTTCTAAAACCTGATTGTTTTCTAAGAAGAATGCACATCACATTCAGTCAGTCAGTCTCCTGTCAATGGCTTGAATTTCTAAAGCCTGAAAACAAGAAAGGAGCAGAAGTCTATAGTTTCCTCTTAGACCACTTGAGTTATATTATGCTGAACGATTATTATGGAATTTTTACCCGAAGCCATTTCAAACTCCTACCTGTGTGTGTGTACAGGCCTCTTGGACACCGTCTGAGAGAGTTTTCTCCTGTGCAGGACATGCTATAAGTCAGGAGAGGTGGAGTATATTGCCAGAGAAAGCAAAGTTTTCATCTTCAAAGCTAAAGTTTGAAGATGGTTGGCATACCAACTCAACATTTATTTTGTTGTTACTTGTTAATAGTGTTATGCGTCAGGTGACTTAGGTTTAAAATGTTAATATATTGTTAAATTTAAATAATTTTCAATAAAAAAAAAAACAAAAAAAAACAACTCCATAAAATAGCCGTTCTTTGATTTGAGTTTTTCAAGAATCGGTTTAGGAATCTGTTAGGACTCGGAATCGGTTTAAAAGTAGCGGTTCGGAATCGTAAAAATCCAAATGGTACCCAACCCTATTATTTACTTGAATAGTGTGCCTGGCTCATCGATAATTTATCTGACTGAGGTTTGTGACAGTAAGTCTATGGCCCCTACCATGGCTCTGAAATATCAGTAGCCTAACGGCGTTTCAGCGTCGCCCGTATTTCTTCCACGAGCTGCGAGTAAACGTGTCCAGTCAGGCACACAGGAAGGCCACAGTGCAGCCGGATATTTTCAAATTTGAATTTCAAAATAAAACCCCCAGGTTTATGGTGACTTTGGCTGTCTTGAATTTTCAATTTTCAGCTGTGTCTACAGTGAGATACGTGATCAGGCACACGGAGAGAGAGACAGGCAGACGGACCAACAGAGTGACACACACACACACACACACACACACACACACACACACACACACACACACACACACACACACACACACACACACACACACGCACACGCTCCCGGGGAGAGAGACGGTGAGAGAGAGCGGGTCTGTCGAGTTGAGAGGAGCAGGATTCTTTTCTAAAAACCTCCAGCCAGAGTGGAGATTTTGGAAAACTTTGTTTGCATGTAAACTGAGACAAACGGAGGTTTAGGCAGCCAAGGAAGTGAGGAACAGAAGAGAGAGGGTGTGATTCGTTGCGAATCGTTGCCATTTTCAGGATTGTGATTGGCTATCGTGGGGCTTGAGTGTCTCGTTACACCGCCACCTACAGGTTTGGCGTGCTCTTGACGGTATCTATACACGGGTACGTGTAAACAAACACTTTTCTGAAAACTGACAGCTGTGCACAATGTTATTTTTGAAAACCGAGAGGTTGAAATGTCCGTTTACGAAAATAGCCGGCCACGTGGAAACGTAGGCGCAGCTCGAGCCGCGGCGAAAACGCGTGCATGCTAGAAATAGGACCAACACCTATTTTTCACGCGGCATGCAAGCATGTTGGATGCGTTTCCAGGCAAAATAAAATAGGAAAAGATGTTTATGTCATTTTTTAAATGAATACATATTAATAAATGACATTGAAAGTCTCTAGGTTTTGACATAAATGCACATATAAATGTAATTTAAAAAAACTATAATTATCGATTTTCAAATATTGCACCTGTCAATACAGAAGGAAATATTGTGTAGCCTATTTTGCCGTCAATACTGCCGATGTTGTCTTTGCTGTAATCAGATCAGTATATATATTTATGAAGTATACTACTGCTTGAGTGAAGTAAATCAATGGGAAACACCCATGTGTCCCGACAAGGCTAGCAGCAGCAGCAGCAGCTGTCAGACACGTTTCTGGTGTGTAAAGACATAGAAAAATCCACGCAACAGACACGCAACAGAAAAGCCACGCCCACGCCACGCAGGCAGTGTGAAGCCGGCCTAACTGTGCTGTCTCCGCTGCGCTGATGTAGCAGGCGGATTTGTAATTGGGACTTTTCAGCCCTTTTCAGCCTCGGCTTCAATGTTGTTGTGTTCCTCTTCAGTGTCAACCCTCCTCAGAGGATCTACGCCCTGTACAACCAGGTGGGCTACAACTGCTTCATAGCAGCTGCTTTCTACATCCTGTTTGGATTCTTCTCCTGCTGCCAGATGAAGCTCAACAAGCGGAAGGTGAATTCCATTTTTGTGTGGCTTTTTTTTTTTAAGTTTAATGTTATTGACCTTTTTGTGGCAAGGGTCAGATTCACGCTCGATGGTGTTTTAAGCCCCCCCCCCAACGTCGACTTCAAGGCACCTAACCCTAACCGTTGCCGAATCCAAGTGCCTTCCAGGCAGCGCTGCCTGGAAGACGACGTTGGGGGCTTAAAACACCAAACACCCAGATTCACCCAAACTACAACAAGTGGATGGTTGGACTTGCAACAGACAGATGTAGAATTTTAGGTAGCGTTGAGACATTAAAATACGACCTGGGTGGGGCTGGGTACCGAACGTCAATACTTTTATGGTATCGAAAAAAAATTCTATACTCCAATCCTATGAGTATCGAAAAATTCTTTATCTTTCGGTGCCAAATTTCGGTTCCAAAAGCGTCCGAGCGCGTAAGCGCAAGCTTATCTGTCCTCTCTGCATATTGACACAGAGGGGAGCTCCGACCGACACACACACACACACACACACACACACACACACACACACACACACACACACACGCACACAGAGAGAGGTGCGGATGGAGTAAACTGTCTGCAGTTTTGTTGAAGTCTCAGAGAGTCACGGTTGGTTTCAAGTGTGGTTACAGTGTTTTAAAACTTCACGCAGACAGCGTTTGCTGTGATATGATATTAATGGCGAGGCGATGTTAATGGCGGTGCTGTTGACGTTCCACTTCCTCTTACAAGCAGCCACGACGGTGGTTTCTCTGCCCTGATGGCTGACTGACAGGCTGAGCTTGCAAGACAAGGCACTTTTATTAATGTTACTCTGAGTGAGCAGTGTTACCAGAATGTTTTTATTTTGATAACTGTTTTGATTCACAATTAAGGTGGAAAATAAAAACTTTGTATTTAATGTATTTTTGTTGATGTTGAAATGGATTTTAAAACATATGGTATTGAAAAAAGTATCGTTAGGAATCGGTATCGAAACTGGCACCGGATGGAAAGATTCTGAACGATACCCAGCCCTAGACCTGGGGGAAAGTTGTTTTTAATAGGAGAGCCATGATTTTGAAGGTTTATCAGACACAGGGTTCAACAATAAGGGTTGCCATGAAGTGAAAAAAAAAAACACCTTAATGTTGAACACTGAGACGAATCAAATACAGCGTGATCAGAAATGATAGGGTTTTCCCCCGCCTGAGCCGTTTTGGGCAGCACCTATGCCAAATCTTATATCCAATGACTGTAGTTGGACTTCTTTAGCAAGTTTTGTCTTTAAACTTGTTTGGGCGTTAGTTGTGTAATATCTGCTCTAGCTTTTCCATCGTTCTGGACACCGATATGGTGATAACGTTCCAAAAATAATGTGAAAAAGAGAGACGCAAAACTACCACAAAGGGACTACAAAGGGACGCCACATGACCACAGAGACCCAAAACTATTCCAAAGGGGAAATACATGACCAAAAAGAGACGCGACAAGACTACACAAAGAGACAAAATCCCACAAAGAGACACAAAATGTTTCAGTTAAAAATTCTCTTTTTAACTGAAAAATATAACATTTTCTTGAGTAAGGATGCCTAAAATACACCTAAAGTCTTCCACAAAGCTAGGGGAAAACACTGCAATGAGGAATAGAGCATGTGTGAAAGTAGTGGAACCGTGATCATTATTTTAATCCTGTTGTTCTGTAGGAGTACCTGGTGCACTAGTGCCCCCCCGCTGGACGGAGGAGCTCCCAGCAGCACTCTGGCAGCAGGAGGCCACGTTCAGGAGCTCGCAGCTCTTCTCTAATCACTGACTTCTGTCTCAGGGTTTAAAATTCCTAATCCTAAACTACAGTGGAGGGGGGGACTGGCCGCTGTGTTGGGAGAAGATCGACGTTCTGCACCTTCATGTATTCAAGAGGAGATTAATTCTACCTCTGATCACAAGTGATGCAATGATTTGATTGTGGTGGTAAAAACTACCCACTGAAATGCTAATAGCTGTTGTTCTCCAGAGTCTCAGTGATTATTCTTGTTAACATTTTTTTTTTTTAAATATATACTGTAATGTACAATAGAATGTATTTTTTGATTATGGCCAGTATCAGTGTTTGGAATGTTAGAATGTCATTAGATCTAGTTCTTTAGTTTCAGTGGACTTTTGTCTGTACAGTGCCTCAGAGAATCGTGTTTTGAATGGTTGTCTTTATTCAAATGTCCAAGGGTGTAGTCCAGCATTCATTTCAAACATTAAAGACATGTGGAGTTAAGCTTGGTTAGATTGTTTATTTGACACAAGCGTGGATGTTTCACTTCTGCAGAGCTGGCTTTTGTCCCTACATTTTTAAAACCTGCAAAAAGTGCAGCTTCTTCACAGTGAAGCTGGATCTTCCTAGCCTGACGTGGTCATACTCCGACCTCGAATTTTGTGGGCGGGGCTAAGTTCGGCTGGCATCCAGGCTAGGATCTTCCAGCTTTTCAACACATTATCAACATCTGTTGCTTCGGTTACCGTGATTTAAGTTCCATAATGAAGTGGTGAATACTTCTACATGGAACTATTGGATTTAAATAACAAAAATGACAAGAGAGTGCACTGACTAAAGGTGAAGCTTGACAAAATGAGCTTAACCCAGCTTTCAGCTCATGGTCTTCATCAGTGAGTGGCTGTTGTAATGTCATGGAAAATACATACTGTACTGTTACTGTACTTAAGTAGAATATTCTCATACATTCATTCTTCACTTTATTTATATTGCTGGGAACGTTCACATTTACTCCACTACTTTTACAAAATAAAATGTTTATGTACTTTTACTCCGATACATTTCACCTACTGTAAGCATCTCCCTTACTCATTACTACAAAATACAAATCAGAAGAAATTTTAAGACTGCAAAAGAGCAGGTTTGGCTAATCGCTGCTCCTAGGTTGCAAGTTAATGCACGCTCCGTTCCAGTTGGTGACATAATGCCCGTTTGTCGCCAAGCACCAAAACTAAAGAAGAAGTTAGTCGTTAGTCTTTCTATATAGTGATGCTGTTTTCTACGCGGCTGGGCAGGAGGTAAAGGTACGGAAGCTCCAGTCCTTCATTCTGACTCATGATGTGGCCCTCAATCTCCTTCAGCTCCGCTCTGAACCTGTCAATCAGCTCCTGGGCCCGCCCCTCGGTGAAGTGCTCCTCTGTGTATTTGCCCAAAGGAATCTAGGCAGAAGAAAACAGGAAGTTACTGAAGAGAGAGGAACTAAGGTGGGTGGTGTAGCGTGTCCGATCAGCTCCACAGACCAACTATATATGGGATCATTGAAATGCCATCTGCTGGGGTATTTTGCCATTTGTCCAATCAGAATGGAGCATTGTTAATAACACTCTGTAAACCACACAGAGATTCTCACTCACCGCGTCTGGTTGAGCTCGCCCCAGATGCCATGTGATAGCCATCTGCACACAGGACTGGCTGACATCAGGAAGGGTGGCCATGATCATCTCCATGGTAACAGCATCCTTGTCTGTTGGTGGGGCGTGTCTCATGGTGCAGGGGGTGTTGGGGACCCAGGCACACCAGTCAAACTGAAAATCAAACATCGACAGAGAGCGAGAGAATCGGTTAACGCTCCTGTGTGTAGGATTTAAAAAAAGGCTGAATATTCTTTTACCAACTTCACCAGGGCATCTCTACGGAAGAGGAGTAGGGCCAATGTGAAATGTTATCGGAGTTCTACGTTAATAGTCACAATTCTGACTTTTTCCTCAGCTTTCTGACTTTATTCTCAGAATTCTAGGTTTAAAGTCCGAATGCTGACTTTAAATTTTAAAATCAGAATCACAATCACACTTTTATGGAAGGGGATTGGGGCCAATGGGAATTTTTTTTGTGGAGTTTTGAGTAGTTAATTTAGAGTAGAACTCAAAAACATTTTTTACATGTGGTGTAGAGCTGGGCGATATCTTTGACCAAATGCCTCAATATCGATATTGCGGCGGCAATATTGTAAGGTTGACTATTGGTGCTTTCACAAAAAATGTACACATTGGCACCGGAGCAATCCCGGAAGTGGAAGATCGTGGATATAGACCAATGTGGCCATAATCCTCTTCCGTACATCTCAGAGCTGAACGCATCGTTGGCATCAACTATAAATATCCCAGTGAGTAGGTGCAGTGGCGGATCTAGACCATTTCAAATGGAGGGGCCAGGCTGGGGCCACATGAGATTTTAGGGGTGACAAATATATTAAGTGTCAGATACCTCCAACCCTCCGTAGGTTTGGTTCTACAATAGACTAACGATACACACATAACAACAAACACAAGTATACTCATACAGTGTTAAGCAGCATTTTATTTATCACTGCACAGGAACAATATCCCCTCTTCTCTTTTAGGGATGAAGATGGGGTTAAAAATGTATGACAATATTGGCCACAGTTCGAACCGCCCCTGAGTAGGTGTGTGAGTGCTCAGCACCTGTCCGTTGTTAGTGGCAGCGTGCTGGGCTGTGCTGGTGAAGATGGACACTGACAGCAGGGTGGAGAGCTCCTCTCTGGTGCTGAGCGTACTGGACAGACCTGAACACACATCCACCATCAACAATCACATGCACAAATAACACTTTCTGACAGCACTTCACATGAATGGTTGGAAGAAATGTGACATGGTTATGGTACATATTGAGAAGTCACTTTTGCATACAGTTGTTAAGAATAGAGCTGTGCTATTTTGGAGGATTAATCGGTTAAAAAAAGAGTTAAAGTTCTCTGATTCCAGCTTGTTAAATGTGAATATGTTCTAGTTTCTTCTCTCCTCTGTGGCAGTAAACTGAATATATTGGAGTTGTGGACAAAAACAAGATATTTGAGGACGTCGTCTTGGGCTTTGATCCAACTTTTTCACCATTTTCTGACATTTTATAGACCAAACAACTAATCATTTCATCAAGAAAATAATCCAAGGATGAATCGACTGTGTTAATAATTGTTAGTTGCAGCCCTAGTTAAGGGTCCCAACCCATTTTCTTACATAACACAGCTGCTTAGTGGTCTTAAAATGAATGCCTAAGATTCCCAGTTGGAAAAGTTTTTTTTTAATGTTAAGTATTAAGATAAATATTAATAACTGACCAAAGTTGGGGAGCTCTGTGAAGCCTTCCTGTGATATGTCTCTGATCCAGGCTTGGAGCTCCAGGTCTTCCTGCACATCCTGGTCTGACTGGTAGAACAGGCTGACCATACCTGAGACAAAACTGAAGGAAGAGGCACAGTTACAGTAGTCCCGCATTGCCAGACCCTCCTCCACAGCGCTGCGGAGGAGGGTCTGGCTAGTCCACACAGCATGGGAGAAAAACGTGGTCTGGTTTATTGGCATTTCTTTAAACCATTTACAAGCTTTGGAATAAAAAATGCTCGCACTGCTATTATTATTATTATTATTATTATTATTATTATTATTAGCCAGGCTGGCATCAATCATGGGCAACACCTACCTACATGAGACTGGGAGTTCCCATCTTTTTTTTTTATACTGTATGTTTATAGAAAGATGTTTATTGTGTAAATATGTTTGATTTATAACTATTATTATTGTAACTAATTCTATTTTTTCTATTTCTTATACTTCATGTATATTATTTTGCCTATGTCCACTTAATGTGTACTGTATTTGTGTGTGTACATTTTTTTCTTTTGAACTGCTGTAGCACAGGGATTTCCCCAGTGCGGGATTAATAAAGTCTATCTTATATTATTAGTCATAGTTCTTTACTTTTACTATAATTGATACTGAATACTGAATACCCTATGAAAATAGCCAAAATTGTGTCTTTGCGAATGTGTTCCCCTTCTCCTCTCCATCTAAATAAATAAAGAAATCTTAAATAACATCATCTTTTCCAATTATCTTCCTACTGTCAATATACCAGATATCCTCCCCCAGGGATGTTTTGAGCATTTCCTGACTTCATTTCCCGTATTCGGATACACTTTCGGATAGACCATACTTTTGTACGGTGGAAATACCTTCATTTAGCCAATGTAAAGAAGAAAAACAAACAGAGGACAATTCAAAATATATCAAAAATATAATAGAAAGTATGTTGATGCGTGTCATTGGGCATTTTAAAGTGGGTATATGGAAATCCTGGAGCTTTCTTAGTCGGTATATTGCGTATATACCTGCATATCGCGTAGACTACACCACTGGATGTGTACCCTACATTTAACTCCTGTATACCACAATGCAACGCGGCCATGTTTTAATGAACATTATATAGGGAATAGTGAATGAGAGAGCAGTTTCGAACACAGCTTGTGTTGTAGGATGTAGGCTACCTGAGTATGGCCTCCCATATCATCAGACTGTGTTCTCTGTAGAAGTAGTTCCTTAGCTCGGAAACTCCTCTGTCAGTGAAGTCATTGCGGGGCTGGAGGGAGCGGTAGGTCAGCTCCTTGTACTCCCTCTGAGACAGAATCAACAGGCCATCACCACCTGTGGACACAACCTACACACGGACGCGACCGCCACGATCAGCACCGGCACAATAATAACAGTCATCCCATTGTTTAAAGGTCCAATGTGTGGGAATTTCTCCCATCCAGCGTTGAGATCACATATCGCAATCGATTCTCTCGCGCCACCCAGTTCAAAATATGTATTACAGCTGGGTGAAGAAGAAGACTCCTGTTCCTGAAATTTGGATTTTGAATACGTGTGGTCCTCCATGTTTCCTTCTTCAAACTTGCCGGGGCCGGGAAGCTACGATACCCATTAGCAGCATTAGCAGCACCTGTGAGTTCATCATGTGACAGCGAAAACGCAAAATGCGGAGCAGTATGTCCTGTATGTCCCTTACTGGCTAACGTATTTCAAGATGACGCATGAATATGGAGCGTCTGCCCCAGTTCATGCAAACGCAAATGTAAAATTTCAAGCCAATGGGAATACTTGGAATTGATAGTGGAGGTAAATATTCATGAAAAAAGGACAAGTGTGTGACGGGGCAACACCGATTTTGATCATGAACGACTAAAAACGTTACACACTGGACCTTTAACACAGCACATGTTTTTTCTAAAGATCGATAATGTGGCTGTGATGAGGTGGAGAGCCCAGTGACATTAACAGTCTCTGGGAAAAATGTTTCAAGCCCACATCCACTAACTTCCAAATGCCAAAAGTACTGTTTGTGAGTGACACACCCTTTTGAAGATGCCGTTAGGGGAGATGAGCTGAGTGCGCCCCCGACAGTTGATCTCTAGAGTGTAGCGCAGATGAGGAGCCAGGAGCTGCAGCAGGGAAAGACAGAAAAATTGCTCAGGGTGCAACATACAGTATCTGTGTTACCAAATATTAGCACGAATAACTGAGCTGTTACTAATAAACAGGTCTGGAAAGTCCTTACGGAGGGGTGGATTTACCTGTACTCCAATAGGTCACACGGTAAATTCAGTGTAATGTACAATTCCTCAGCAATAACAGTGATAGGGTTAACACAAATATTGTTTTTATTCACTAATTATTTACAGTGGCCTGTACTTTGATAGATTTATTTTTGATAAGCTACCATCAATGGAACTCAGCACTTCCTGCAGATGTTTCAAATGAAAAGCTTATTATGTCAAAGATTCTCTATGTCTAAAAAAAAGCCCCAATGGTATGAAAAGGTAAATACTTCCTGTCTCCTAAGTGCGATACAGATACAGATTTATTTATCCCCATAGGGCAATTCAGTTTCTACAGTCCACCGAAACATACACACACACACACACACACACACGCATTCATACTGCCAGTCATCAGTGACAGAGGGAGCACAATAAAAAGGCTTATGGGAAAGTGTCAGATCAAAAAGTATACAGCAAGAAAAATATTTGAAATAAGAACTGAATAATGACGATAAAGTACGATAGAGAGACGAGTTAAAAATAATAACAAAAAGCGAGTGTATTGCACATACGTAAGATATTGCAATTGACTGGTTTTTAAACACATAACCATGATGTTTGTGTAAAATACATTCAAGTCAGTTACTTAATTGCCGAGGGAATGAATGATTTTGGAGTAACGGTTGGTCTTTCTGGGCGCAGCCTGGTTTTAAAGTGTAGTGAACATCGTGAGGATGGATGAAAAGATATATTTGCCTAATTTATTAAAGAGCTCCTATTATGCTTTTTTGCAGCGGGTGCGGTATTGCATTCAATCTATCGCACCGTTGTGACGAAAAGAGAGCTGAGCCAGAAGGCAAAGCTCTCGATCTACCGGTCAGTTTTCGTTCCTACCCTCACCTATGGTCATGAAGGCTGGGTCATGACCGAAAGAACGAGATCCAGGGTACAAGCGGCTGAAATGGGTTTCCTCAGGAGGGTGGCTGGCGTCTCCCTTAGAGATAGGGTGAGAAGCTCAGTCATCCGTGAGGAGCTCGGAGTAGAGCCGCTGCTCCTTTGCGTCGAAAGGAGCCAGTTGAGGTGGTTCGGGCATCTGGTAAGGATGCCCCCTGGGCGCCTCCCTAGGGAGGTGTTCCAGGCACGTCCAGCTGGGAGGAGGCCTCGGGGAAGACCCAGGACTAGGTGGAGGGATTATATCTCCAACCTGGCCTGGGAACGCCTCGGGATCCCCCAGTCGGAGCTGGTTAATGTTGCTCGGGAAAGGGAAGTTTGGGGTCCCCTGCTGGAGCTGCTCCCCCCGCGACCCGACACCGGATAAGCGGGCGAAGATGGATGGATGGATGGATATTATGCTTTTTTGATGTTTCCCATCTTGTAGTGTGTAATATTGTATATTGTGTATGTAGTAGATGTATAATGTCAAAAAACACATGCCCACATTCCTGTTTGAAATTCCTCAATTAGTGATGTCACAGATTGAGAAAGCCAGCCCAGCTTTTCATATGTGCTGCCCATTGGTGCTGCCTGAGCAAGCACAGCACACCCAGTGGCTTGTTTGAATTAGGTTGGCCAATCACAATAGAGTGGGCCAGCTGACCAATCAGAGCAGACTGGGCTTTTCAGGAAGAGGGGCCAAGAGCTCAGACAGAGTGTTTCAGACAGAGGAGCTGCAGCAATGGGCAGTATGAGAAACATAAAATGTTTTTTGAACATCAAAGCCTTTAAAACTATTCTAGTAGACCCCAGGAGTACCATCATGATGCAAAAAAAGGAGTATAATAGGGACTCTTTAACATTTTCTTTTGCTAACATTAGGTATTTACACAGCTAAATGCCACATGTAGCATTATGAAAATTAGTTTTGTTAAGGCTTTAACAAATGTTACCTTATCTGTGTTGCCAGATCTCCATGGTTTGTTGCTGAGACACAAACAGGTCTCAGACATGGCTTAAATCGTCTAAGAGAAAACTACAGCTCTGAATAATATGGCTCACCTTATATATAGGGTGCACAGCGGGCAGCTGTCTCAGAGTAGCTACACAAAACACCTCCACCACCAGGTGAGTCCTGAGCAGGTGAGACAGCAGCTGGAACACCTGGAACTCAGCGTGACGCACCCACATCTTCGCCAATAGCCAGGCCAGGGGCGGGTCTCTGGGCAGGAATATGGGCGTGTCCAGGCCTGGAGTCTGCTCTAGCTGAGGACAAGGATTGGAAACTATTACAGGCAGTCCTGTTCCACTGCATGAAAGGAAACCTGAACTTTATCCATCTAGGACCTCCTAGACCATATGAAGTTCAGATTTTAGTCACCAGGTTTGTTTCCACTCTAGTTGTTTAGTTTATTGGTTTACACATATACAAATACTCTCCAATGCATAATCCAATTAAAATAGAAAGAAACTAAAATACTGAAAAGAAAAAAAAGAAGAAAAAAATGCCATAAATAGAATTACACAATGTCAAATCAATAAATATGAAAGGTAAAATATTAGGAGTTACATGGGTTGTTTACACAGACATGCCATAGGGATAACATTGCACAGACAAAAACAAACCTTTAACAGTTTTCTTAAATTGTACAAGTGTTAGCTTAAAAAAAAAAAAAAATACATTCCATAATCACTGGACCTCTGCAATTTAAACCAAACTGAAGTTGATATGTTGACATGGTTCTTACATTAGTGTAGCCGCAACATAGGATTTTAAAATGCTATACAGCCTTTCTTCGAAGTTCATATATATATATATATATATATATATATATATATATATATATATATATATATATATATATATATATATATATATTAAATTATATATAATAATTATCTATTCACTATGGTGAGACATTTACATACAATGTTGTCAAGTTTACATTCAGTATTTTGCAGATTTTCATTGAATTTGCATAGATTTTCACATTTGTTATTTCAAGTTTACATTCAATATTCCTATGTTGTAAGTGAATAAGTGTTAGCTTTAAAAAAAAAAAATACATTCCATAATCACTGGACCTCTGCAATTTAAACCAAACTGAAGTTGATATGTTGACATGGTTATTACATTAGTGTAGCCGCAACGTAGGATTTTAAAATGCTATACAGCCTTTCTTCGAAGTTCATATATATATATATATATATATATATATATATATATATATATATATATATATCATTTAATTATATATAATAATTATCTATTCACTATGGTGAGACATTTACAATGTTGTCAAGTTTACATTCAGTATTTTGCAGATTTTCATTGAATTTGCATAGATTTTCACATTTGTTATTTCAAGTTTACATTCAATATTCCTATGTTGTAAGTGAATATAATTCTTTTTAAATGTTCTCAGATTTATCTTCAGCATTTTCAGAAGATTTTTGGCAAATTACATTTAGTATTCTTAGATTTTTTTGTTTACTTGAGGTTTGCATTTTCATATTTTTTTAAATAATCAGTATTCTCAGATTTGTACAAAAATTATATATTTTCTTTCAGTTTTTAGATTTTTATAACTTGTTCACAGGTTTACCTTCAGTATTTTCAGAATATGTTTGGAAAATGACATCCAGTAGTCTCAGATTTTATAAATATTTCTCAGGTTTAAATTCAGTATTCTCAGTTTCATGTTTCTTCTTTCAGATTTACATTGAATATTTCTCAGGTGCACATTCAGTAGTTTCAGGTTTTCATTCAACATTCACATATTTTCAGTATTCTCAGGATACATTCACTAATCCTTTTTTTTAGGGTTTTTTTCTTACTGCTAATACTTTCATATTTCATACTCTCCTATGTAAAGCTATAGTGCGTAGTTTCTGTCTCCCCCATGAGGAATTCTAAGTAATGACAACAAAACCGTCAGTGCGTCCACATGATACAAGACTTCCGTGATCGCACATGGGCCCCCCCCCCTCCTCCACGCAGTTACTAGTAGCCAAGGAGGACACGGAGGATTAAAAAAACATGACGGACTCTTCAGAAGAGGTCATTATTTTAGTTTCTGCGCGGGAAAGTCACCGGACAACACAATCTTCTGAACATAGCCATACTGAGAAATCCAGAGAGAGTTGTGTGGAGCTGATAGTCTTAATTAGCTTTGTAGCAACTCATTTGGTAATGGCTCGAATGTAACGGACGTTTATTAATATCAAAAAGTCATGCACTAAAGCCTCCAACAAATCATTTTGAAAAAAAAGACCTAAACCATCTCACCCAAGGACTTAATTGCATAATTTACAGGTACTAAAGATTCATTGAATATAATGTGGGTCTGTGTGATTGTGTGCATGCATATCAGTGACATGTAGTGACATTCACTATTTCAGTGCAGGTCTATGTGCTTTATGGGTGTGAATGATATACCTGTATAGCAATAGGCATGAGTCCGTTATCTGGATGTTGGTACAGGAGACAGAGTGGAGCAGCGATGTACTGAGGGTGACCCCTAATTGTGTTGGTGGGAACCCCATCCAACATGGCGTAGTCTAACAGGTAGATATTTCCTGCCTGGACAGGAAATAAGCAGAATTAAATGAATGACCAGGTTTAAGACGTGCAGTAAGTGACACAATTCTGCAGTTGTTAACTTTATGGTGAAACATTAAACCCTGTATATATGATAGAGACAGATGTAGAGCATTTGTCCACCTTAAGTTCTTTTTCCAGGTTGGTCCTGGGAGCCATGGAGCTCTGCACCATGTCTGCTACCACAGGGAAGTTCTCTGGCAGCTTCTTGCACCTCTTGATCATCCTTGGGTTAGAGCCATTCATACACTGGTAGCCAAAGAAGGAGTCCTTCTTCCAGTGCTCCATACAGTACTCTGAATCAAACGCACACACATGCTGAGTGAGTGAATAAATCTGGTGAGTAAATGTGTATAGAAAAGCGAAGTCCCTCCCCTTCCGGTGGACCCCATGGGAAAAAATATGGATGGTAGTGAATGGGGAGAGATGAATACAGGTTTTGATCCCATTTGAATTGAGCCATGAATTACACATATGAAGTCCATCAATTTAAAAGATAATTTTGCAAGTGAAGAAAGTCACAGTTTGTCCCAGGTTTGTCGTAGTACCACTTAGTTTTGTGTGAAACCGCTCAGTGAACTACATCTCTTGTCTCGCACAAATTACACAGTGTAGGCATTCTATATCTTCCATATAATTAATGTGTACATTAAAGGACTATGTATTAGTGTTTATCAAACATGTTGCATTTCTCATGTATTAGAAATGTAGTGTCTAAAAGGAAACTGCCCAGCCATTAGTTTTTAGTAGGGCTGTCAGTTTAATGCGTTATTAACGGCTTTAACGCAAATCCATTTTAACGGCGACAATTTTTTTATTGCGCGATTAACGTATAGACAGTTAAAGAAGGATTAACGTTGTTTCGGATCTAGCTAGACCAGAAGCAAAATTACGAATCCCACTATGGCCACGCCAAGACCTGCCCTATAAGCAGCTCAATTGGTTGGAGTTAGTTATTTCACCTCAAGTGGTTAGGATAGCGGATTTTTCAGGGGATAGGACCTGAACAAATGGGGTTACGTTACCTTGGATGCCTGGCCAATAGTAGTGATTGAAGGGCAGGTCTTGGCATGGCCATAGTGGGATTCGTAATTTCACAGACCGGAAACAAAACAGACACACGCTGCGGCCGCACACACTTGTTTGGGCTTATGAGCCGCGTAGCTAGTAGGCTCGTCACGGCGATTAGCTTCGGAGCGAGTAGTGACTCTACAGTCAGGGAGAGAAACAAAGTGTCTCCTCTGTTCTTTCTGCCCACGGTGGGAAACCTGTAGCAGGAAAAGTTAACCCTCTCCTTGATTTTACGTTGGTTATGGAGAACGAGAACCAGGAAATGAGTCGGGGGAAACCATAGTCGGTATGACGACCAGTCACGCTCGCCTCAGGCATGAGGCAGTACTATCTGCAGTGGAAAATGGAGGTAACAGTGTTACATTATGTGACAGATTATTAGTTCCAAGTGAGAATGTTAGTGTGAAATTGAACACTACGTATATGCCAATGTTGTTTTCAATAAAAAAAACATTTGCACAAAGCAAGCCGATCCACTTTTCCATGTTGATAAGAGCATTAAAACGAAGAAATATAATGGGACAAAAAGAAATCAAGGGACATTTAGAATAGATAAAAATGTGTGATTAATTGCGATTAATCGTGAGTTAACTATGACATTAATGCGATTAACATTTTTAATTGACAGCACTAGTTTTTAGTCATTTTCCCCATCAGGTTTTGGGAGGAGTATATAGTGCGTATTTACACACCAGCTATGGGGCTTCGCAGCTTCCAGAAGATCCGTTTGAAATCGTCTAGGTCACTCCAGGACTTCCCAAACCTGATGGCCAACTTCTTCAGAGACAACTCCAGCAAGCTGATGAGAAGAGAGAGGGCACGTATGCTTTGTTGGGATAGACTGCACATTGTAGAAGCTCAACTCTCATCTGGGGACCAACAATCTTTATGATGGCCAATTTAAGTTTTAAACCCTTGTAGTGAAAACATTCCTGCATTGTGAGGACATTGCCCTCTGTACATAAAATATAGTTTGAAGGTTTAATATTAGTTTTAAATTCAAGCTTAAAATTACACTTAGGTAAGGGTAAGTTTTGCATTTAGTTGTGATGGTAAACCTTAAAGCAACACTAAAGCACTTTTCCGCTTCGGTCCCCCTACAGGTTGGAAGCAGAATTGTCTATTAATTCAATTCAATTCAGTTTTATTTATAGTATCAAATCATAACAAGAGTTATCTCATGACACTTTACAGATAGAGTAGGTCTAGACCACACTCTAATTTACAAAGCCCCCAAAAGTCCCGTTGCAGGATGTAACGTGGCACCGCAGAGCATGGGTGGATGCAGTGGACGCAGCAGGACGCAGCCGGACATTGCAGGGAATCGCAGAGCATAGCTCTGCGAAGAAGAAACGTAAGGACTCGGGGGAGTAAACTCCCCAGAGCTAGGTTAGTAACAAGCATTTCTGGGACAAGGATGCACACAAAAGGAAACAAATGAAAACAGAGATGAGAGAGCAGCTCAGTGTGTCATAGGAAGGAAGGAACTTTCCCGGCAGTCTAGAATTATAATAGCATAACTAAGAAAGGCAGGTTAGAGTTAGAGAGAGGTGCTGGATCGGGCTTTAACTCTCCCCTGCCGGATCGGGCTGTACTGGCCTTCCTCCCTCTACTCTGATGACTATGAAAAGAAGCAGGTGGGCCGGGTTAGGCGGACGCTGCAACTCCTCATTCCCTAACTTGACGACTATGAAGAGAAACAGGTGGGCCTGGTTAGGCGAATGCTGCAACTCCTCACTCCCTAACTACAAGCTTTATCAAAGAGGAGGGTTTTCAGTTTTTTAGTCTTAAATATGGTGACGGTGTCTGCCCCTTAAACCCAAATTGGGAGCTGGTTCCACAGGAGCGGAGCCTGACAGCTGAAGGCTCTGGCCCCAGTCTACTTTTAGAGACTCTAGGAACCACAAGTAACTCTGAATTTTGGGAGCGCAGTGCTCTAGTGGGACAGTAAGGTACTAAGAGCTCTTCTAGGTATGATGGTGCTGCTACCATTTAGAGCTTTGTAGGTCAGGAGGAGGATTTTAAATTTGATGCTAGATTTCACAGGAAGCCAGTGCAGAGAAGCTAATACAGGAAAAATATGATCTCTTTTCTTAGTTCTCATCAGAACACGTGCTGCAGCATTCTGGATCAGCTGGAGAGTCTTAAGGGACTTATTTGAGCAACCTGATAGTAAGGAATTACAGTAGTCCAGCTTGGAAGTAACGAATGCATGGACTAGTTTTTCAGCGTCATTTTGAGATAGGATGTTCCTAATTTTGGCAATGTTACGAAGATGGAAAAAGGCTGTTCTTGAGGTTTGTTTTAAGTGGGCGTTGAAGGATATATCCTGATCAAAATAACTCCTAGATTTCTGACAGCAGTGGTGGAGGCCAGGGCAATACCATCCAGAGAAGCTATATCTTTAGATAGAATGAAGTTCAGAGGTGCTTGGGTCCCAGCACAATAACTTCAGTTTTGTTTGAGTTTAACATCAGGAAATTGTAAATCATCTAGGATTTTATATCTTTAATGCGCGCTTGAAGTTTAGCCAACTGACCACTTTCGTCTGGCTTAATTGACAGATATAATTGGGTGTCGTCTGCATAACAGTGAAAGTTAATTGAGTGTTTCCTAATAATATTGCCTAGAGGAAGCATATATAAGGAGAATATAATTGGTACAAGCACTGAGCCTTGAGGAACACCATGGCTAACTTTAGCGTACTTGGAGGGTTTATCGTTAAGGTTAACAGATCGCTCAGAGAAATAGGACTTAAACCAACTTAGTGCGATTTCTTTAATGCCAACTAAATGTTCCAGTCTCTGTAACAGGATGGTATGGTCAATAGTGTCAAATGCAGCACTAAGATCTAATAAAACAAGTATGGAGACCTTTGTCAGCAGCAGTTAGAAGGTCGTTAGTAATTTTCACCAGTGCCGTCTCTGTGCTATGATGCATTCTAAATCCTGACTGAAAGTCTTCAAATTCCTATGTAGAAAGTCACACAATTGATTAGCGACTACCTTCTCAAGGATTTTGGAGATAAAGGGAAGGTTAGATATAGTCTATAGTTGGCTAAGACTTCAGGATCGAGGGTGTTTTTTTTTCCAGAATAGGTTTTATCACAGCTACTTTAAATGACTGCGGTACATGACCTGTTAATAAAGACATATAGATTGTGTCTAGTATTGGTGTTAACCACGGGTAGTGCTTCTTTAAGTAGCCTTGTTGGAATGTGGTTTACGAGACAGGTAGTTGGCTTAGCTGAAGAGACCTTTAACATTAATTGTTGAAGGTCTATACGATAAAAGCAGCTTAAGTATGTATCAGGTCTTATCGTTCTCTCCAGCCCTCCTGCGCCCAATGGTGAGCCGTTAGAGGCTGTGGGCAAAAGGTGATGAATTTGATCTCTAATTGTTATAATTTTATCATTAAAGAAGGTCATGAAGTCATCACTACTCAGAGCTATCAGAATAGAAGGCTCAGTAGAGCGGTGGCTATCTGTCAGCCTGGCTACAGTGCTGAAAAGAAACCTTGGGTTGTTCTTATTTTCTTCTATTAGTGTTGAGTAATAGTCTGATCTGGCATTTCTGAGGGCCTTCCGATAATTTTTCAGACTATCTTGCCAATCTAAACGAGATTCTTCCAGTTTGGTGGAACGCCATTTACTTTCAAGTTTTCGTGAGATTTGTTTTAATTTGTTTTAATTTAATTTCTCTGGTGATGGAGTCACCAATAATTACCGTGGTTGGGGGGAAGAGCGTACAAGGAGTGGGGGGGGGGTGTGGATGGCCGGTGGCGGGAGCGAAACAGTCAGTGTCGGTTACAGATGGCCAAGGAAAAGAGGAGGAAGATTACTTACCGTTCGGTTGGGGAGATCGTTTTTGAGGAACGTTGTCATTTGGCCAATCCAGTTACTGTAGGCCACCGGATCGTCTGGCTATCGCTTCCCTCACAAGTTTTAGCCGCGAGGCATCGGTCCTGTTCTGTGACGACGGCTGGTCAGTCGGCTTTGAAGCGGGGCGAGCCCGGCGAACCACATTGGCAGCTACTAGTTCCGACTCCGACAGGGCACTTAAACGGTTGGAGAGGCTGAGGGCAGGAGGTGATGGAGCCCTACTCGAGGCTCTCTTTTGGCCGCAAACCACCTCAGTCCAGGGTGGCTTGATGACCGGTGTCGAGCAAGAAGATGGACGTTGGCAGGCAGCTGGGTCCCATAGCGCGGTATCCTGGAAGGCCGCCGAGATGAGTTCCGGAGCAACTGATTATGAGCCACGTCCAAGCAGGCGGTTAACAAAGCATATTTGGTCTTTAAGTCCTGGGAAAGTCGACGAGCATCTTCCTTGAGGTCAGCAATTTCTTTGTTTGCGTTCTTTAAAAATGAGGAAATTTTGTGGGGGAGTGGTGACTCGCCAGGTGTAGGGGCAGCCATGGAGCTAGCGTTGGTTTAGCCAGTTGGTCTAGTCGTGATAAATTAGCGTGAGGCTAAATGCTTACTACATGAAAAAATTTATCTTTGGTTTTTTTAAAACACTATATTAATATAATAGAAACTAGGCTATAGAGCCGATGGGTAGGAGAGTGAAGGCAGCTGCTAGCTTCCTCTTTCCCGCCGACTGCTGTCGCTTGTGGATGACGTCAACGTTGTGATGCGTTATTACCACTGTTGTAATGTCTCAATTAAACTACAGATCCGCTACCCAATCATTACAACAGCGGACAATTCCGCTTCCAACCTGTAGGGGGACCGAAGCGGAAAAGTGCTTTAGTGTTGCTTTAAGGCCCTGACACACCAAGCCGACAGCCAGGGACTAGTGGCGACGACGTCAGACTGTGGCGTTGCCTCTCATCAGCCCTCGTCGCCCTTGTCTGGGCCAAATATTTGCACTGGAACACACCGCAGACTCGTTAGCTAACATTAGCTTGCTAATTTCATCTACCTAACATGCCTTCATCATCCACTGGTTACTGAAAATTTGCCATTTAACTAATTCAGAGGCTGGCCAGTTGCCTAGAAAGCTAGCTTGCTTGCTATTGATAGGTGGCTAATTGTTTAGCGGTGCAGAGGGTGCAGGGAGACAGGTCTTTTACGGTCTTTATATTAAATGTCTTGGTATGGGATATTAGTTTATTGGTGTGTCAGGGCCTTTAGGGTTAGAGGCTAGCGAATTAATCGTCAGTGCGGGGTCCTCATAAGTATTAAAAAAACAAACGTGTGTGTGTGTGTGTGTGTGTGTGTGTGTGTGTGTGTGTGTGTGTGTGTGTGTGTGTGTGTGTGTGTACCACCTACGCATAGTGTAATGAATGTTCAAAGTCGCTCCTCTTCTCATTGTCAAAGCGGGCGTCTTGGGGTAAATCTGCTTCTGTTTTAGCGTCGATACATCTGGGGATCCCTGGAGCCCACGTCACCCATCTGAATGTCAGAAACACACAGCAAGATACAAATATTAATACATACAACTCTTCAACACATCCAGTCTGGAGAGTGAAGCTGTATCTTTGTGTTGTTATGTGTTTTGGACCTGTAAGTGGCCTGTCTCTCCTGCAGCTCTGTCTTCCTGTGTGCCAGCAGCAGAGGTAAGGAGTCGTCCCTCAGTGTCTTCGCTACACAGGCAGGAAGAGAGAAGGGAGACAGGAAAGTGCACCTTTAGCAACATTTCAGTTTTACAGGGGCTTAGGATCACTGGGACAGTGATCCTAAGCCCCCATTACAAGGGCATCTTCCATTTTTACAATTTCACTTTTTCTGAGGAAAAACTTACTTGGTACTACTTCTAGTTTTGGCTGGGGTTATGCATGGAATGGATGTATTATAATAATTATCAGGCCCCCAGGATTTCTGGGCAGCCTTGCAGACAATTTTTGCCCAATTGCTATATATACACCATAGAACCAGGACCTGAATGAATGATCAGTCCACACAGCAGGATTTGATGCTTGGCTGTCAAAACAAATTTGAATGGCACCCCGCAACATACGAGCTACTGCCCTGGATAACTAGTCTGCCACCGACCAGCTGCACATCCTTTTGGATTTGGTTGCCTTGCTCAACGGTACCATTACAGCTGAGCTGACCATTAGGGGTGGATTCTGAACGCTTTGAATCTTTCCTACCTGTTCCCTCTCTTATCTCCACCTTGACGTCTCCTATGAGCCAGCGGTAACAAGGGAAAGTCAGCACTTTGTCGCCGCCTGGAGGCTCCACTGTGACGTAGCGACAGAACCAGTTATCTTCCAACCAGTACCTCTGTTTCTGCAGTCTGACCAGTAGCAGGGAGCCTAAATGTGAAGGACTGGTCACCTTGTACTGATCCACCTGACGGAGATGGAGGGATGGAGAAGGAGAAAAATATGAAATCATACCTGTGATCACTATTTAAAGAGATGTACCGATATCAGTATCAGAAAAGGCCTCCAATAACACCTAAAATGCTGGTATTAGTAGTACTCAAGTACTTGAGTTTACGCACCAATGTGATACCACGTAATTTAGCCCTGAAGAAAATCTAATTTTCTAATTTCTATGTTCTTTAATTTGAATCCACATCAGTATGCTTATTATTCACACTTACTGCTCCTCGGCAGAAGTCCAATCCAGGGTTGTCCAGCAGGGTGCGTTCACTCTCTCCTTTCTCCCCCACCAGGGTCACGTAGATGTAGTTGTTAGTGCCTGAATACTCTGATGTTCCAGTTGCTACTGTTACAGTGTAAACTTCCATCTAAGGACATAAACACATAACAGCATGTTGATAACCAATAGTTCAAGTGACAACATGTGGGTGCTTGAAGGCTACTACAGATGGGCTGAAGCTTTTCCGGTGATGCATTTAGTCATTTTGCGTGTCGAAACTGCACCAAAAAACGGCAATACTGCGTCACTGGGTACCCAGCAACACACCCCGCCAAGCATGAAGTGGATAAGTTCTGGATAAATGGCTTTACCTACACCTAACCCCATTAACCCTACAAAGCTGGTTATCAACTGACTCTCTGGCTTCACCGAGGTCAACATGTCAACAGCATTAGTAGTTAGAGAAGTTGATCATGGTGATATTTCTGAGGAAGCCCATATATTTCTACAGTCAATGTTGCACTCATTATCTTTACAAATTAGAAGATTTCATAAGCATTTGCGAAGTTTTTAGGAATCAAAGTGTTCCTTAAAATGTAATCATCTGTAGCTGTCACATATTGTGTGTGGGCGCACTGACGTGCTGACATGAGTGTCTTTCCCTGGTAATAATTTGAATATCATTTTCAAAGTAAGCAAATGTTTACAACCACACTGATGCAAAAGAGCAAATGATGCAAAAAGATAAGGGGTCTGCAACACACAGAACAGTTGCAGGACGTGACTAAGAGCTGCAGTTGGTATCACGAGAGCTCTAAGCACGATAATAACATTACTGTAGCACAAACAGTAGCTTTTGTCACGAGTATGTTGCAGTTAGGTATTATTCACAAAGTTAAATATCTTTTATAAATTACGCTTGGATGGATAAATGTTGCTGTTACCTTTGTATTCATGAAAAGAACATGGTTCACTTTGATATTCTCATTCTTCTCTAAGCCCTGAGTACGAAGAAAATAATACCGATGGTGGATATATTTTTAGTATTGACAAACAGCTTAATTTGGACTTGTCTCTGTAACACATTTACAGGTTTTAGGCTCAGACCAACACCTTTGAGTCTATTATTCAACATTTCCAATCAAACTGGAGCGTTAAACCCGGGACTGAGCATGCACTGCATGCTGTTTGGGCAGTGTGTTTGCCTCTTCCAGGAGCAGTGTGTGTGTGTGTGTGTGTGTGTATATATACACTGTAATAGCCCACAGTGTAAACACAGCTGGTTGCCTGCAGATACAAAAAGGACATTGATATATGGCTGTTAGGCATACTGGGATTCGTGATAGCATTAACAGAACATCAAATCCGTGAGGGACCTGATCAAAATCTTAATTAAAAAAAAATGCTGACATTTTCCTTGCCTTCTGGACTTCTGAGTGCGCAAGACAGTTTGGTTTAATTCAATGGAACACGAGTCAAAACAAAGATACTCCATTGCAGACTGGAGCTTACTGATCTTGGAACGTGGTCAAACGGACACTACACTTAACATTTAAACATGAATTGTACACCGGCAAACATTTTATTTTCACTGTTTGTGGCACCACTTATTAGTCTGTGCCTTCATGTAGCTGCTATGATTGATGAAATACTGCATTGCATTATGCAATTGTATATGAGCACAATATAAAAAAAACAAAGAAGATTTCGACTCAAGGCCCTTCTGCAAGACAGGGCCACACCATTGGCTAATAACGTAAAACTAAAATAGTGCAATTTCCCTGTCAAACATGCAATGAATCATATTTCCAAAACCAACTGAACCAATTTTGTGAGCTGCCGAATTGTGTACAACGTACAAATATTTCGTTACTGTACTTTTACTCCACTACATATCCACTAAGCATCTCCCTTACTCGTTAGTACAAAATAAAATCAGCAGACATTTGTGAGACTGCGAAAAAGTATTGCTCCTAGATTGCAAGTTAATGCACGCTCCATTCAAATGTTGGTGACGTCATGTTTGTTTGTTGTAAATTGCCAAAACCATTAGGCCACAACTAAAGAAGAGGAAGAGGAAGCATACTGTAATAATGGAAGTACCTAATGCAGGTGCTGCCGCCAGCCTAACAGACGAGGGCTGATAAAGATAACGTTGCACACACAGAAATGTTTGCGTATGTTGGAGTGAAAGATCCTTCCTCACACGGAAATGAAAATTCTGTTTCTGCTTTTCTCTTTGTTGATGTCAGCTCTCAAAATATGCGGGGTTTGGGACTTTAACTTGAGGGAATTGTGCCTGGAAAGTCCTGGGAAAGACTTTGAATTTGAGGTTTAAGAATGAGTGGAAACCCTGAATAGTATGCTTTATTACTATAAAAGGAAGCCACAATAAAGTTTAGAACCAACTTTTTTGCTTTTACTTCTTATAAGAATGCATTTAATATCTGAAAATTACTTTTGACACTTAAGTACATGAAATATCAGATACGTTAAGACTTTTACTCAACTAATATTCTAAAAGGTGACTAGTCATAAGATCCTTTTTGGGAGTAGAGCATTTATTAGTATCGGTTTCAAGTATTGAAACTGCTCCCCCCGCGACCCGACACCGGATAAGCGGACGAAGATGGATGGATGGATGGTTTCAAGTATTTTGCAAGACTGACAGTAATGTTCCAAAGTAAATGAGATCATATTTCTGTGAAATTCTTTGGAACAGAGAAATAAATCACAGAGATGTCCCTGGGTCGCAGACAACTTGGCAGTTGAATGGACAGAACAGGCCAGAGCTTGTCGATACCTTTGACCCAGTAGCTGCAACAGAAGTTGATGAAGAGCAGAGAAAGGGAGAGGGAGATGTGTCTACGGCTACACACCATCCCCCGTCATCAAGGCTGCACTGCTACTCCTCTTCTAACTAGGGCTGGGCAATACATCGGTATTATATTGACATCGATATACGAGACTAGATATCGTCTTACATTTTGGATATCATAATATCGTAATATGACACAAGTGTTGTCTTTTCTTGGTTTTAAAGGTTGCGATACAGTAAAGTGATGTCCTTTTCTGAACTTACCAGACCGACTAGCTGTTCTACTCATTTGCCTTTACCCACTTAGTAATCACTGATTATTTATCAAACATCTCATTGTGTGAATATTTTGTGAAAGCACCAATAGTCAACCCTACTATTTTGCTGCAATATCAACATTGATTGTACAGTTTATGGGAAAAAAATATCGTGAAATTGGATTTTCTCCAAATCGCCTGGCCCTACTTACTTTTTGGTACATTGTGTATTTCTTCAGGGAACTGAATGTAGCATAGCTTTCATATTTAGAATGCAGATGGCGGGGGTGCTGGAAAAAGAGAATCACTCCAAGGGCCAGACATGTCGAGTTTATTCACGTGCTCTTGTTACTGCATGTCACTTTTTTTAAAGACATTTTGGTAGCTTTTTCCCTCGTTTTTGTTGTGACTTTTTTGTGGCTTTCTCAGACATTTGTCACCTTTTTGTAAATTTGTTGCTCTTTGTCACATTTTTGTTGACATGAAGCCCTACAAAAGGCATCAAAATCTGCCAAATTCTGCTTTGATTGCAGTTTAAAAACACTTTCCTGGGTTTTTGGTTTGGCACACAACTAGGTGTGCCAAACTGTATTGTGAAATCAAAGCGATATACGGGCCGGATCTAAATCTGCAAGGGGCCACATTTGGCCCGCGGGCCTTGAGTTTGACACGTGTGGTTTAGACCATGACATGCAACACCGGTCAGGGTGTAGCAACAGCATTGACTGATATATAAAAGATTTCTTCAACCTGTTGTTTTCAAAAGGAGGGGCTCTAGATGGCCCATTGGTTAACAGGTGTTTTCCCACATTCTCTGAATAAAACAGGCAGTCAGTAAAGATAATGTTAGCAAGTCTGCGCATGCTGATTTGTTATTGCTGTGAATTGCTTTTTGAGAAGCTTGCAACACCGCCAACACCATCGTATATTTGCCTTTGGGGATCCAAGCAGTAATTCAGGTTGCTCTTGCATTGAGCCAACACAGTGGGGTTACCTAACGCATGAATGGGATGAAACTTGTTTTCATAGCAGTTTAAGCCAAGATGCAGATGGTGAGAGCGCACACATCCACAGGTTCCGGATGTTCCTGTAAACCCACCGAGGCCATCTAGTAACATTGCTGAGTTACTTCAGCGCAATAACTTTCATCAGCATCTTAACAATAACATCATGGATACTTCTACATGGCTGACAGGACAGCAGCTGCCAGGAATATTAGGCTTTAAAAACAATTGACGTATCTTTCACACTTAAGAGTAAAGAGCATTTTTGAAAAACATTGAAAAAACATAATGTAGCGTTTGTGGGGCGTTAGAACCCAAGTAACAAGCGAAAAAAACACTCACCTTAATGCAGAAATGTGTTCACAGCTGAGTACCAGATTCCAAAGAAGAGGAGGGTCCTCTTCTTTTTCTCTAGGTTTCCTCTGGCTCAGTTTGTATTCTGGCACTTTTTTTTTTTGTTTTTCCCTTTTCCCTGTATCCTATTTCTTTTCTTTCTCTCTCTTTTTCTCCTCACAGATCTGTAAGTTCAACAGTTATCTGGTTAGCACGGCATTTCTAAATGCAAGAAATCCTCCTCAGATTCTCTGGTTGAATCTTTCCAGCAGTTTGTTTCTCAAACACACTCACTCGCACTCTCTTTGACTTCACAGCTCCACTGACTGACTCTCCCTCCTCTGCTGCTCTCAGTCAGTCCTTTGTGCGATCTACCCTTGCACGGAGGGAGAGAAAGTTGCAAAAGGAAGTTGGGTCAATACCTGGGCTGCACAGATGGGGCTGTGAGATAGCACTCACGCCACACACAGCATACCAACTGTTTTCAAAGAACATAAAGTGAAGTAGTACACCAATTTTAAGTGATTTGGTAGATTTCTGGCTGAAGTCTTTAATGGTAAAAGTGAAAGAAACTGTACAGTCTTTTAACCAGACCTACATTGCTGCCAATATATCAATGTCCATACTTAAAATATCTTTCAGTGCGTTGACCCATTTATTTCACGTCGGTGCATGCTCACCACGTAGCACAGGTATATTTGAGTTTGTCCATCATTTCAGGTAGGTTTCACTCTGCTTTCTAACTAAACACCAATAAGACTATACCACTGACAAGCCACTAAAAAGGTGAAAAGCTGTATGCTTTCCCCTTTGCCACACACCTTTATGCTTGCCGGTGATCAAATACAAAACTGCATATGCATTGTCACCAACGGGATATATAAACAAAACGAAAATGGCTCCCAACAGAAACATTCCACTATTTTGTAGGGTTGTAACAGTTTGAATATTCGTACCGAACTGTCACAGCATGCTGGTCAACGGTTGGGTGCACGCAGAATACACAGTCGCTGCATCTCATGTTGCTTAAATTGCCTCCTCACGTCCTCCACTTGCCCCCCTTCCTTGTGGGAATCATGGGTGGAGAGAGGCAACGAGAAAATGTGTTGTAGAGGGATGAGGAGTCCTTTCCTCTGAAGCGTCCCAAGAATTTGCCCGTGGTTTGGGCGGAGTTAGCAACTCCTTCAGCTGCACGGCTTCCGGGAAGGCTGCGCTCGTGTATCCTCGCCTATAGCTCCTCGATGATCCCTCCTCGATGCTCGCTCCTCGGGGCCGAAATAAGAGCTGTAGAGACGGTCTTCACCGAGGAGGGACAGAACAACTTCCGGGGGTGCGTGCCTATGTTCCCACAACCCTGTGTTCCCACATTTCTAAGATTTTTTTTTTCCAAAATTAGGCCCTATGTTCCCACATTTCTAAGATTTTTTTTCCAAAATCAGGCCCTATGTTCCCACATTTCTAAGATTTTCTTTTTTTTCCATGAAAATTAGGCCCTATGTTCCCACAGCCCTTTGTTCCCACAGACCTATGTTCCCACATTTCTAAGATTTGTTTTCCAAATTTTGGCCCTATGTTCCTACATTTCTAAGATTTTCTTTTTTATCCATGAAAATTAGGCCCTATGTTCCCACAGGCCTATGTTCCCACATTTGTAAGATTTCTTTCCAAAATCAGGCCCTATGTTCCCACATTTCTAAGATTTTCTTTTTTTCCATGAAAATTAGGCCCTATGTTCCCACAGCCCTTTGTTCCCACAGGCCTATGTTCCCACATTTCTAAGATTTTGTTTTCCAAAATTAGGCCCTATGTTCCCACATTTCTAAGATTTTTTTTTCCAAAATTAGGCCCTATGTTCCTACATTTCTAAGATTTTCTTTTTTATCCATGAAAATTAAGCCCTATGTTCCCACAGGCCTATGTTCCCACATTTGTAAGATTTCTTTCCAAAATCAGGCCCTATGTTCCCACATTTCTAAGATTTTCTTTTTTTCCATGAAAATTAGGCACTATGTTCCCACAGCCCTTTGTTCCCACAGGCCTATGTTCCCACATTTCTAAGATTTGTTTTCCAAATTTTGGCCCTATGTTCCTACATTTCTAAGATTTTCTTTTTTATCCATGAAAATTAGGCCCTATGTTCCCACAGCCCTTTGTTCCCACAGGCCTATGTTCCCACATTTCTAAGATTTTTTTTCTCCAAAATTAGGCCCTATGTTCCCACATTTCCTTTTTCATAAATTTGTATCAGATTTTATCCCCCTAACCCTAAAAAATGTTGTGGGAGGATAGGGCTAAAATTGAAGGGGAATGTAGGAACACGAAATGTCCTAGAAATGTGGGAACATAGGGCCTAATTTTCAGTGAAAAAAAAATTCTTAGAAATGTGGGAAAATAGGGCTGACCCCACTTCCAGTTCAGCCAAGGAGCTATCAAATAATCACCCTTTTAAAAAGGTAAAATATTTTAATTTTTTGTTAGTTGCCAAATTTGGTGTAGCTTCCTCGTCTGCTTTACGTTTACCCGGCAGTCCTTTCCGAACTTGTCCAGACCTTGCTTGCAGTGCAGCAGAATCATGCATCAGTTATTTATATCTAGCCTCACCCCGCCTGTTCTAACTCCGGGCCCTCCAGTTTGGGAACCACTGGGTTAGCACAACACGCTAATTGGCGTGCGAGTCGGTCAAGCAAAAGTTTTACTTTGCATTATTCTATGTATTTTGTATTTTCAATTTTATAGCATAAAAGATGCTTTTTAGTTGTAAAGCCTTTGTGAACTGTTGCCTTTTGCGAAAGTGTTTGTTCAGGGTTTGAAATGTCCCTTATTTTTAAATACTCATATTTTAACAAAAGCTTCTACACAAAAAAATAGCAAACTTTTTGTGATAGCAGTTTGAAATGCTGAACTAAATATCTCTTATCTTCAAAAGAACTTCCCATTTTTCTCAAAACAGTGTGAACATTTGATAAAATGAGAAGTCTGATGGGTTACGTAACATCACCTTATCCTCCAGATAATGATGATGATGTAACCAGCCCTGACACACAGCTGTGTTGTAACCCTAAAGACTGTTCAGGATGTACATGTCTGTGGGAATTGTATGAACAGTCTGTTGACCGTGTGAAAGTATGAACATACAAATTAATGTACTGGTTGCTTCCTCTTCTCATGATTCATAGTGTGTAAAACAAACCAGAAATGTATTTGAGTTTGGTTAGGTTCATATAGAGGATGCTTTTTGATGGATGCTGCCAGACATGGGAATGATGTGCTCTATTTTCATAGCATTTGTTAAAAGCCTGGGAGGTAGCGATTTCAATAAGTTATTGGGGATTGACTTTCGGCTGAGACCTGGATCGAAGAATATTGCTTTAGTCTAAATAAGGAGATACAATCTTTCACGTCTTTTATTGTAGATGTTCAGATAAGTTCTTCAACTAGAGGAAGCTTTGTTAAACCATCAGACAGATGACTACTAATGGAACTAGAAGTTTGAGTGCCAGAACAAAGGTATGTCACATTTGGATTGGTTAAATTGTTAAACGTCCTGTGCCATCCGGCTCTTAATATCTGAAAGAGGGGAGCAGATTGGGGTTACATTAGCAGTGTATGCCAGGCTTTAGGGGGTAAAAGAGCTCTACTGTATATCATCAGCATAGAGGCACACATTATTATCCAGTCCATGAGAGGTCTACTCCAGTGGCAGCATATATTGTGAATCGAGATCAAGACTGTACCCAAAACTAATCCCTGGGGGACACAATAGATGAGAACGCGAGTGTGGAAAAGAGCCCTCTGATTACAAACTTGTGTTCCCAGTCTATTTACAGAAACAAAAGAATGTTAAACTGTATAAAAAAAAACATAAAAGAAAATAAAAGGGCGTGAATTGCGTAGAATTATAATAGAACGGCAACCAGAGAATCATTGGTGTCCAGGCATTTGGAAAAGCTTTGCAGAACTGTGAAGATGAGACATATTATATAGAACACTTGTCCTTACATGCCAATACAATAATGTACTCAACATGTTAGATGCTGCCATCACAGATTAGACAAAGCATGACATGGAAGGACCATTGACTGCAAGTGATCCGAATCCAACATAGCCAGGCGTCTTCCCCCATATGCTACGATTAATTTACAATCAAGTATTTTTCCCCATCAGTCTCCAAAGAATACCTAGATAATATGTTAAAGATAATGTTTTTAGTATGGATGTCCTTAGCATTTGGGCAGATCCAGGCATATTCAAATAGATCTGTATCGTAAATGAAGCCAATCAAAATTGATTCATGCCACCCCTGCATAAGTCAGGGTCTCACTTGGGCCACCTCAGTCCAAAACAATTCTATGGACCAATTTATAGAAATACACAGCTTAAATCCTTTCTGGTATCTGGAATTTAAAAGCAGCTCCCTCCTCTCTCTCTTTTCAGATCTCATCCAGCTGTGATATTTAGGTCTCTACGGATTTTCAATACAGTTCAAGATTCATGCGTTGGATGTGTTCCTTAAGCACATTCAGAGACTTTTCCCAAAGCCACCCTTGTGTTGTCTCAGCTGTCCAAATAAGGTCTGGATACTCTGAATCACTATTTGGCTCTATTCAGTGTTCCATTTGTGCTTGGACGTTTTGGGACCGATTGGCGGGAATTTGCTAAACTGGCAAGAGCTAATGACGTTTAACCACGTATCCAGCTAATTTAAATAGCTCACGTTTAAGTATTGTGTGTTAACTTCTTATATTGTATGTGGCTTCTTTTACGAGGTGCAAATGTTGGACCAAAACAAGTCCCTTCCAGAGACTATTTAGCAGTCCGGAGCTTAGCGCCACCCAAGACGATTGTGATTGGTTTAAAGAAATGCCAACAACCCTGAGAGTTTTTTATTTTCTCCTATCCAGGAGTGAACGCTCCTGTTGCCAGACCTTCCTTCACAGCGCTGTGGAGATAGGTCTGGCAATGTGAGACTAGGGGAGAGCTGATGAAGAAAGAGAGAAGGCAGACAGGGGAAGAGAAAGTTGCAGTGCATGGGGACAGCATTAGTGAAAGAGCTCCAGACACTTTGTTATCTCATAATCACAACTTAATTTGTTATCTTAATTTCCTTTTCTTTGTATGTGTAAACAGTCTCATTATCACCTCCATTCTGTTCTTATTAATCAGTCATTCTTCTTATCGGTCATTCTTGCTAATGCACAATGAAGTACGGAGGCCTGTTGCCTGGAGATAAGGAGACATTCAATTCACGTTCATGAGGAAAAACAGATAAGTTTAAGGTCAGTGGCATTCCAAAGTGGCAGTTTGGCTGACATCTGTGGGTGCACATATTGTATCATTTCCTGTTCGTACAAAACTCTAAGCATGGTGCATGGTCGAGCGAGCTAGAGGTTGACTGAAGAGAGAGAGAGTTAGAACTATGGTTAGAACAAAGCAGTGAATTAAGAGAAATAAAATGCAGTTTTGGCCAAATAACAATAGAAATACAACCGTATCTCACCATCACTAATGTTATCCACATATCCAGCTAAACAGACAGCCTGAAAGTCAGAAATACAGAGAGTCGTCGCTATGGAGATGATACACCATCACGTCACCGTCGCATTGGTCTAAACTGGCAGCTTTCAGAATGTTGCAGGCTGGCCCATTGCAAACTAGTTACAACTTGTCGTAAATCTTTCCGTTTCTTTGCTACAACTTTTTGCTGCAGGCCGCTGAGTTTCCCCCCCAACATCCCCTGTGTTCGCCACCACCACAGCCTAAATGGGGCCTAATGGGTAGGTTTTAAACTATTATGACATTTTTTGTGAAATCTTGTAATAATTAGCATAGGAATTCCAGAGTTATGGCCCAAAAAGTGTGATGACCAGATGATCTTGACCACAAAAATCTACTCCGCTCATCTTTGAGTCCCGGTAGACATTTCTGCCACATGATAAGACATCTACACCTGTGAACATGGAGAGAAAAAAAACTGAACTATTGTGATTAATAATCTGAGCGGTAAAAAGTAGTGTATGTAACTCGTTTTATTTTTTCTTACTTTTTTTTATAACAAAGCACATGAGAGTGATGACAAAACAAAGAGCATAAAAAGATACATATAAATCCAAGAAAGCCCCTCCGTACACTAACTGTAGGACACTGTATAAGAACAAAGGCTAGCATTCTGAAGAATATATTTCACCTCCCTGCTGGACAGCTGTTCGTTTTAGTTTTTCGCTGATGTAAAATGACTTTTCGTCATAAACGAGCTGAATGATGGGGCAGTAAATATGAAGCCT
>NC_041349.1:28935577-29060577 GCF_004354835.1 Perca flavescens
TCCTCCCCGTCGTACAGCTCTTCCTCGTCGGCAAAGTCGCTCACGTCCTCCTCCTCGTCGTCCTCGTCCATGCCCTCCTCCTCCTCGTCCAGCTCTTCGTCGTCCTCCATGTCGTCCTCCTCTTCCTCCTCCTCGTCTGTGCTGTTGATGTTGATGACGCCTGAGTCCTCGTTGCTGGCGGACTGCGGCGGCTGGTGCGGGTGGAGGTGGCGCCCCTGCTGGCTCAGCTGATTCTGCAGCTGGTGCATCTGGAGCGGGAGAGCCATGGCGCCGGGCTGGCTCGGCGTGGACGCCTGCATCAGCATCTGCTGGAGCTGGGGTCGGCCCGGCAACGAGTCGCCGAGAGCACCGGGCGGGGCGGCGAGCGTGCTGGAGTTGAGGGGCGGCACCAGGGAGACCACCGAGGAGCCGGGGGGAGGGAAGGAGTTGATGGGCGCGGTGGAGGTGGTGAGCAGAGGGGACGAGGTGGCGAGGTCGTTGGCGAGCGAGAGCCGGTCGATCGTGGTTCCGGTCGCGGTGGTGGTGGGGGCCATGGCGACAGACTCCCCTCCCGGCAGCGTGCCCGGTGCAGCAGAGGCCATGTTGTGAGAGTTGGCTGCCGCCGCCGCCGCCGCCGCCGTCTCGTCTTGCTGGCTGTCCATGTCGAGCATACCTGGGGGGACAATGACCACGCTGTCGTCCGAGTCGCTGGCCAGCGAGATCTCCACGTCGTCCGCCTCCTCGCGGTCGTAGCGGACGAACACGGGCCTCTGCCCCTCCGGGGGGCCCAGCCCGGCGGGCTCCGGCTGGTGATGCCCGTGCGGGGACAGGATCATGTCGCCGGGGGCCTGGCCCGACAGCCCTGGGACCAGGGAGAGGTGGTTCTCCAGGGAGCCCAGCAGGGAAGAGGGGCCCAGGCCGAGGGTGTGGCGGGTGGGGAACGGAGTACCGGGGGCAGGGCCTCCCAGGAGCGTCGGCAAAGTGAGTCCGGGGGTAGTTCCCTGGGAGGACGGGAGGACTGGAGCGGCGGGGGTTGGCTTCAGAGTGAGGGGTGGTAAGGGGAGGGCGATGGAGGGAAGGCGGGGGTGGAGGAGGGAGTTACAGATGGTCAGAGCCTCAGTACAGAATGTAGAGACCTGAGAGAGCACACAGAGTCATTAAAAACTGAAATGACTGACAGCTAAATGTAATTTAATTTAGCACGTAATTCTAAAAATAATTCCAAATATCCATTCCCGTGTTTGTGTTGCTGTGGGTCCATAAAAGAGGCTGTGTGGTTAGTTCACATGTCTGTAATAAGAGCAGGACAGCCGAGTGCGTTATCTGAACTGCTAAAGTCAGCTGAACAGGTGAAGTGAAGAATTACATTTAAACCTGCTCGGTAGTGAACGACACGCTAACGTGCTGATGGATTCTGTGTTTTTAGCTGAGCTAGACCACAGAATATACTGTTAAGACAGATCAGTGATGCTGCTTTGTCCTCATAGTTCTCAATGAAGTATGTGTCATAGTGATGCAATGTATATATGTAGTGATGCAATATATATATGTACCATATGGTCTATGGTATGCAGGTCATACTTTTGTTTGAAATAATAGGATTAAGAAGCGAAACATCTATGAAAGTGACGTATTATCTTTTTAAATGGAGTGCTGTGCGGGGCATCTGAACTCAACTTCAGTTTCAGTGCGACAGTTGGTTACAGTTTTAGCCCGTTCTCTCCCCGTTTCCTGTGTCTCTCTGGGGTGTTTTTGTGCCCACTGTTCCAGGCCCCGACTAGCCATAAGAAGCATTGCGCTTTCAGCTCAACATGGTCGGATGGGAAGAACAGGTTCGCCTCTACAAACATTTGTGTGATCGGTGTTTTAAGCCCCCCAACGTCTCCTTACAGGCAGTTTTTCACCACCCAAGGTTTCTCCCTAAAAGGGGAGTTTTTCCTCGCCACTAAATGTTTGCTCTTGGGGGAATTACTGGAATTGTTGGGTCTTTGTAATTTATAGAGTGTGGTCTAGACCTACTCTATCTGTAAGGTGTCCTGAGTTAACTCTCGTTATGATTTGATACTATAAATAAAACTGAACTGCATACACAACCAAAAATTACATTTGTCACCGAAAGGAGGCGAGTTTGCAGATATAAAAAAAATAAAATACAAAAAGAACTGTAACTCGTTGATCGGTTTCTCAAACCGGCTAACCACAAGGTACTGTCTCCCCTCCCTCAGAGCAGATACTGCACCTTGAGGTTGTGGTCGTTGCGTCCGTTGCTGAGGATGGACACGGCGCAGGTCAGAGGGGGAGGCCAACAGGGGGAGGGGACCAAGACCAGAGCCAGCAATAACCTGAAATCCACAACGACAAAACACTGATATCAGCCCATCCATACTGCACTGCACGACGGCCAAGAAAATGCATTTTTCTCATCTTTGCTACAACATAAAAGTCAGGTCAAACATGACCTAAGTGCAGTAAAATAAATGCATGTGAAGGTAAAAGGTTGAATTCTGCCACTCTGTCTGCAGCAAGCTTATTAAGCCCAGTTCAGACCCAAGCTCGCGACCAGACGAAACGAGTCGGTCTGCAGCGTTCTAAAACCTGCCAGCTCACACCAATGCGACCAGACGGTATCTCCATAGCAACGACTCTCTGTTCCAACTTTCATTCTTTTTGTAGCTGGATAGATCATTTGTGTATAAATATGAATGTGGATAACGTTAGTGATAGTGAGATGCTTGCTATGGTTGCATTTCTAGCGATGAATTGGCAAAAACGAAGTTTTTCGTCTCAAACTCGGCCGTTTCGACCAGTTGACAGTTTGTCACAAAGACAGCTCCAGATTTGAGCCGAGACAGGCCGGT
This sequence comes from Perca flavescens, assembly GCF_004354835.1. Taxonomy (NCBI): domain Eukaryota; kingdom Metazoa; phylum Chordata; class Actinopteri; order Perciformes; family Percidae; genus Perca; species Perca flavescens. The sequence continues at coordinate 28,938,415 of NC_041349.1, forward strand.
TCAGATCACTGCGAGGTTTCGTCTTGTTGCGAATCTTTGTTCTGAACTGGGCTTTGGAGAAGTAACATTCGGTTGGTGGACCCAAAAGGTGTAATGTTGTTGACTGGCCGCTGAATCCAAATGATCATAGTCAGCAGATTAACATCAGAGTATTTAATGACATTGACCAATAAAAAACGGTTATAATTAACTCTTTGACACACAGACTGCTTTACATTGAAAAGTAGTAACCAAAAACACTGCACTTGTAAATCTCTCTTTGTGTGAATGAAGGTAGTACCTGTACAGCTCCTGTCGGGCGAGGGCGCTGCTGTACTGCCCACTGACGCCCCCTGCAGACTCACAGGAAATGCTGCTGCTGGACTGTTGCTGCTGCAGACGCACACACAGCGGCAGCACCACGTCATGGAGACGCTGTGAGGAAAATCAAGACAGCGAAAATAAAAAAATAAAAAACAAAATCACAGACTGGCTGTTTGCTACCGACAAAGAGAATTAGACGTCCACTCTGCAATAGAGCGAGACGCTACGTGAGGCGCTGATGTTTACCTTGTGTATATCATCTTTCAGCAGGGTGCCACTGGCCAGTATGATTTGCCTCAGTGCTGTGCGGAAAAGAAAATCAGCGTGATTGCACCGGATTTGCACAAGACAAGCAGACCAATAAAAAAAGGTCACACTACTATTATAGGATGTAATCAAACCGAGGCAGTATCTCACCCCTGAGGGCTGAAAGACAAGTATCCTGGTTGGCCAGAAGGTCTCCTTTTCTCTGAAGTGACGGCCCGACTGTGTCTACTATGACCAACTGTTTTGTCCTCCGCGGGCCCGGCTTCCCTCCAGGAACCGCATCTGCCGACAGACCCACCCGGAGCTGGAGGACAGGACAGGACAACACAGGGGGACAGAGGGGGAGCTGAAGACAACACTTCCACGCTGCTGCACTGACACATGAAACATTATATATGGCTGCTCCTGCAAACTACTGGTTCTGCTTAGCGGGACTCGAACTTAAGGACGGCCCGTTGTGCCAAATGGATTGGGGAAGGTGAAAATTTATTTTGGGATGATAGTTGAGAAAAAGCCCTGCTAACTTACAATGAACGGTGATGGAAATTAGTGATGTACCGACCAGCTTCTTAGATAATTTTTTTAAACCATTTTTAGGCCTTTATTTGATAGGACAGCTGAAGACATGAAAAGAGAGAGAGAGGAATGACGTAGGGCAACAAAGGGCCGCAAGTCGGAGTCAAACCCGGGCCCAGTGCATCAAGGAGTAGACCTCTATATGTGGCCGCCTCTTCTACCAACTGAGCTATCCAGGCGCCTACGATCAGCTTCTTTGACCCCCGATCCGATTTCTTAATTATTGAATATCTGCCGATACAGAGTCCAGATCCAATACATACTTGTATTTGCTCGGATAATAGAGCTGCACAACGGCTTTTTTATGTTTACAAAAATAACAACAAAGTAATTACATTTAACTTAGTGCAGCAAATGAGTCTTTTCTTTCAACGCTGATCGGAGTAAGTTAGATGGGGTGAATGCCGATCCTCGATTAGTTAAAAAATGCCAAAATGAGCTCTGATCCGATACTGTGGGACATCCCGCTAGCACTGACGGTCACAGTGATGTACAATGGCGTCCCGTGGTGGGATACTGCTGCAATTTCTTTGATATTACATCAAGAAAGCAAACACCAGGAAAACGCAGAATAGAGCCAGACCCCGAACCGCCAGTCACTTACCTCATAACAGCTGCAACGGGGAATTCAACCCAAGTCGGTAAGCTTGCTAGTTAACGTCTTCGTTAACGGTACCAGTTAGCCAACGTTAGACTGTTAATTGTTAACGGCAACGTTACAGTAAACACTAGCTAACGAGTCAGCAGCTGACATTTGAATTTACAGTGAGTGAGCTGACGATAACGTTATGGAACTATAAAGAGTAGAATAAGAGTCAATTCAATTTATAGTATCAAATCATAACAATAGTTATCTCAAGACACTTTACACAGAGTAGGTCTAGACCTCCTTAACAACTCAAATCATGTCACTAATGATAGCAGTTATTTACTTACTCCTCTTCTTCCCCTATGGGACATTAGCCTGCAATGAGATCTCTCCATCACATTTCAGGTGCATATTGTCCAGCAGCTCCTCCAACTTTTGGAAACACCAGCTAGCGGGGCCTAGTTTTTTGGGGGGCCCTATGCAAGTTATTGCAAAAAAGGGCTAACTTCTTCTTAAGGACATCACTGTTGTCAACTTGGCCTTTTTTTGAGGTCTTGCTGAATCACCTCTAGTCTCTAGTCTTCTTTAAAAAAAAACAGGTTGATGATTGGTCATCTAATCATTTGTATGATGTTTTATTCACGCTGAAGGTCACTTTCAATTATTCTAACCAATGATAATGTAGGAAAACGAGTTAAATTTTAGACGGTACACATTCATTTCGGGACGATTTTGGGAGGATGGTGAAAAAAAAAAGTTAGTCAAGAGGCCTGCTAGGTTCAAATCTAAAAAAAATTGCAATTTTTACTGTTGAATACATGGTGCTTGAATACATCCAAACTAACTACATGGAACTAACCTTGACAGACTCCGCCCCTGGTGTGATGTCACCAAGCAGGTGACTAAACAGGAGTTCTGAGTGGCTAGGGCTTCCCTGGAGGATGCTTGCAGAGGCTCCAGCCACCTGGATCCACAGCTCTAAGGTTCTGTACACCGAAACCCGCACTGAGCTGTGGGATGAAGCAGAGACACACAAGACTAACGCTTCGGCTGCCAGAGTCAAAATCGGACATTTCCACACGATCCTCAGCGCCACTGCCAAATAAACCCCCTCCTTCTAATTCCATGGTGGTTTTCTAATACGAGCTAGGCCATTTTGCTCAATACTAATAAACTGGAAGAACTTGAGCCTTCTTCCATGCCTCAGCCCCTCAGCTCCTATCACCCACAGCAAGTTACCTGTAGGCTCTCTGCTGTCCCAGACTGGCTTCAAGTGGAGGTGCCCACGCAGAAAGGGTTTGAGAAAACAGCCTCTGTAGCACAGCAGCGTACTGAACCATGCCGCTACGTACACTGCAACACACACAACAAACGGTTATCTTATGTAGTATCTGGTATCTTCAGAATTATTCAACTATTGCATGTAATGTACAAGTGTATGAAATCAAAAACAAATAGTGAGTGAGTGTGTGTGTATGCACGTCAGTACTCACGCTGTGATAAGAGCCGATAAGACCTCCAGTGTGTGGGTGTGTATGACGGGCAAGACCAGCAACCTCACACTTCCATCGCCTGTTAAATTCTGAGACAGACAGACAGACAGACAGTTAACTAAAAACATGGATTAGGATCAATAGTGTTTATTAGCATGTGTTTTCAAAAATGTCAGGTGGTAGTTTAAGTTCAGTTTTGCATTCGGTGCTACAGTGTATATTAACACATCAGAGGGCCTTGCCTCCCCAGACCCTATACTGAAATACTCAGTGTGTGGGTTAGGTTTGGGTACCAAAACCCAGTTCCAATATGCAACCCAGATATGGGTGCCTCATTTCGGTGCCTGTGCAGCCCTCTGGTGCTCCAAAACACATGCATGTGTGCATGTGACACTAGTTAAAATTACACTTGACAGCAGCTAACATTAGCTTAACCTTAGCTAGTAGCTGGCTTTGATACGGTTAAAATGCTGAAAGCTAGAAGGTGTAAAGTGTGGCTGTATTTCCCTGGAAAGGATTCCAACAGCGGGACGTCCAACCATCTGCAGCTAAAGACACAGAGGAGACTAGCTGCCGACAAGACTTAATGGTGCATTGTTGTTGGAAAGTTCCCTTCTGCCATCTAGTGGTTCTTCTTTTTGTTGTTTAACAGCAATTGACTGGGGAAATACGTTATTGTTAGAAATTATTAATATTTTAAATTTATTTGACTACATGGCCTTAGCAATAAACAAGCCGTTCTTTAATGATGCCAATTGTCGTTTATTGCTCTTCTTTTGTTTTAAAGTTTCGGTTCAGGCACAGTCACCATTTTTAAAGTATCAATTTAGCACAGGTATTGAAAAAAACCCAAGTGTTTTTGTGTGTGTGTGTGTGTGTGTGTGTGTGTGCTCACTATGCTCTTGGAGCTGACAGCGAGGACTCTGCACACCAGGTTGAGTATTGGTCGGACAGGAAGACGGACAGCTGAGGCAGGATCCACCCTAAGGGACAGAGATAAGAGCCGGTATGAATAAACACCAAACTAACCTGTAACGGGAAAAATAATGTGCATGATTTGGGTGAGCTGACCCTTTAAAAAGGTGTGTGTGTGTGTGTGTGTGTGTGTGTGTGTGTGTGTGTGTGTGTGTGTGTTACCTGAGTGTGTGTTTGAGTGCCAGGCAGACAGCTGTGTATCTGTGCTGGAGCTGCAGCAGCAGCAAGGGATCCGATTGGTCGAGATGAGGAAAGGCCAGCTCCACCCCCGAACCTTCATATTGCACCGCTACATCTGTCCCGGCAGAACAAAACAGCACATGTCAAAATCAGTGCCATTGAGTGTCAGTCTGCTTTAAAGAGCTAGAAGCCATTTGGTAAGACTGTAGGCAGCAGTGGTACAGCAGCATCTTGGCAGAGAAGGTTAAATACGGTTTCACAGTGCTTAAGCAACAGACAGCTTTAAGAGAGGAATAAAAAAACAAATTCTGTGAAACATGTAGAAGGTTTTAGTTTAAACCATCAATGTAGGCTCTCAAGAAACACTTGGTTTAAACTTATTAAATAGCACCCACTATACCCTCAACCTCATTTAGGGGTTGCAATGTGTCCTTGAGACCTAGAGTCAAGCCTCGGAACTCAAACATTAAACATTTCTCCTCTCGGAGAACGACAAAAGCTGAACCAAATGACAAGTTGTGTCGTATCAGGATATTACGATATCCAAAATCTAAGACGATATCTAGCCTCATATATCGATATAACATTGATATATTGCCCAGCCCTATGGGACAGGAGCCCTTTGCTGCGCCTCTGAAGATTGAACGAGCATGCGGACCAGAGGCCCAGACCCATCCTCATCCGCCTGCTTAAATACCCGGACCGGGATACAATTCTCTGAGTAGTGGGCCCATTATGTACAACGGTAACGCAACGCTGTTTTTCCCGGCGCTGAGTGCAGCCCTGATGAAGCAGAGGAGAGAATGTAAAATATAACCACGTTAACAAGGTCTAGGGCTGCAACTAACCAATATTTTCATTGTTGATTAATCCGTTAGTTGTTTAGTCTATAAAATGTCAGAAAAGTGTTTCCCAAAGCTAAAGACCACTTCCTTGAATGTTTTTTCCCCCCACAACTCAAACATATAAGATAATCAGTTTACTGTCAAAGAGGAGTAGGGCTGGCTGGGTATCGGTCAAAACAATTCCGATACCGGTACCAATATCGTGACTCGATACTGGTTTTTAAACAATACTTTTTTCAATACCAATTTTATAAAACTAAAATAAATTACAACATTACACAATACTGCACAAATCTTTTTGACTTATTTTTCAGCTCCTATGTGAGTCCAGTCTCTGTGTAACGCAGAGTTTTTCCTGCGTGTCTCTACAACCTGTGACGTCAGACAGCCAATCACAGACATTAGATCTCTGTAGAAGCATGCTGCAAGCTGATTGGCTCACTGACGCTGGTGAGATTTACTCCTTAGATTTTGAAATTGGGTATTGAATGACAAGGCATTTTTCGATACTCGATACTTCAGAGGCAATGCGGTCGGTGCCTAAAAAGTATTGAATTCGGTAGCCAGACCTACAGTGGAGTGAAGAAACCAAAAAAAATATATTTCACATTTAGGAAGCTGGAATCAGAGAATTTTGACTTGAGACAAATAATCAATTATCAAAATAGTTGGCCAATAAATTAATAGTTCACAACAAATTGATAAATCTTTGCAGCCCTAATTGACTCTCCCAGTCTTGTCTCACTCTATAAATATACAGTATATAGAGATAGAGAATTAGATCATCCCTGAACCCAGTTCTCAATGACAAAATGAACCGTGGCTCCACAGAAGCATTCAACCATCGCTGACAGAAAAGTGTACCTGATTCTGAACCCTGGTAGATCTGAGCCAGCAGGCCATTGGCTGAAGCCAGTAGGCAGTGAATCTGATTGGTCCAGCCCTCAGCTCTGCCAGCACCCACTCCTCGGTCCAACAGGCCCCCCAGACAGGGCAGGTGACCATAACACAGACAGGCCATCTGACAGAATGACAACCAGGCAGAGTTAGACAGAAAGAAAAAAAAAAAAAAAAAAAAAAAAAACAAACACCTTGGCTTTTGATGTTCACTATTCTGAATAGAAATCTGGTCCAGTGTGAAAACAAAATACAAGGTATACTTTTATTTACATTCACAGACAATTCACACATTCTTTGTTACAATTCCAGTAAATACTATTTTGTGAGCAAGCCTGAGAAAAAGAGACAGAGACACTGATAGACTTTGACCACCACAAACCTCTTGTGTTTTCTTGTTTGTACTGTCCATTTTGGAGAGGAAATAGGCTCCCAGTTTGTCCTGAAAGAAGAACAGAAAAAAAAAAAAAAAAAAAAAAATACGTCTTAGGTTTTTGTTTTCTCTCCCTCAAAGTTTCTACATGGGGAATTGTTTCCTGTGTCCATGAGCGTATCTTACCCTGAGGGATCCACAGGCTCTGGGGTAGTAGGTCATACAGGCCGTCATCCCCTCCATGGCTGCCAGCTCACACTGACATCACAGGAGCAACAAAGCTGCTTAATATCGTTTTATTTCCAACATGGGAATATCAACATTGAATTATATATATATATATATATATATATATATATATATATATATATATATATATATATATATAATATATAAAAAAAAAATAATATAAAATCAGATTAATGTTTCTCTGGGGCATTGTTTTGAGTATGTGTCTGACATGTTGTATATTTGAATGTATTTTTCTTTGTAATAAAGTTGTGTGAGAAAATAATATATATATACACTGGAGCTGCAACAACTGGTCCTTCTTCCCTTAATCTCTTGACTACCGGTTTAACTAATCTATTGATTGTTTAGTCAGTTAAATATCAGACAAGGTTAAAGACTCCAAGGGGACATCTTCAAATTGCTTCATCTGTCTGATTTGTCTGAAACCCTATAAAAACCGTAAATTGCCTAAATGTCTGACTTTGGCATCCCCATTGGTGTTATTTAATTTTGTATACGTCACCCCGTGTATTGTTGTGATTGGTCGTAGGGTTATCCAATTGCGTGCAGTGAGATTTTCAAATGCATGCTTGGGCCATTTTCATTACTCAATGCCAGACCCTTAATCTTTCGGATTTGAGTCTGGAATTCCAGGCTAGAATTCTTGTATATTAAATGTCAATTAGCAATGTTCTGTAATGGTCCCGTCGCGTCTCCTCACCTCTGTCTTGAGGCCCAGCAGAGATGTGAGGATGCCCAGGATGGAGTTGAGTCCGACCTCCCTGGCCAGCTCTGCAAGCTGGGACGAGTACTGCAGCAAGTCCTTCAGGATGTTCACCGCCAGCTGGATGGTCTGAACCGGAGCCTGAGACTACAGGAAAGAACGGGGAGGGGAGGGGGGGGAATCAGAAAAGTGTGTTAGGCTGTGTTCACATCAGCCACCAGGGATCCAGCGATTTGCCACAAGGTTGAGTGGTGGTGGAAGTGTCACTAACACAACTCATTTGTAGAGCTGGGCGATATGGAGTAAATCAAATATCCCAATATTTTTTTACCAAATACCTCAATATCGATATTGTGGCGATATTCTAGGGTTGACAATTGGTGCTTTCAGAAAATATGCACACAATGAGATTTTTAATAAATAATCATAAGTTATGTGGATATAATAACTATGTGGGTAAAGGCAAATAATTGAACAGTTACAACAGTCTGGTGTGTTCGGGAAAATGACATCACTTTACTGTAATGCAGCCTTTAAAAATGCAAGATGATATCTAGCCTCATATATCGATATAACATTGATATATTGCCCAGCCCTACCCAACTGTGTGACGTCCTGATGTGTTCTTTAACTAGTGAGGTTACGTTCTGGGCCCAGGCTTCGAAGCGTGTGTTGAGGAATCCCGGGAAGTTTTCCGTGAAGCGCGTACCGTTTTAGACAAATGACGTGATTGATGACATCCGAAGCCTCGCTGCGCGTCCGTACCACGTGACTTTATGAAGTGGCTCGAATGTACAAGGTTTTATTACACATCCATGATCTACACGAGCACATTCACGGCCCCCTGCCCGGTAAGACCACTTCCACTTTCCAGTTTTAGAACAGCCTACTAAAATTGCCCCTCCTGCTATTATATTATGACCAAAAGTATTGATTTGCAAACGTTTGATAGCCACATTCCCCCCAAGCGGACAATGTGAATGCGGCTCAACGCCGTGGACGTTTTCATAGAAGAGGCAGACAGGCAGCTTTGTGTTAGTTTGGGCACGTCTGTGTATGCATCATACCTGTATGACCTGCTGCAGGGAGCGCAGCCAGGAAACGCAGTGTTGCTGGAACAGATCACTGGAGCTGTCCTTAACCAGCATGGAGAGCAGGCAGAGCCCCTCAAACCCCACACACACACACACACACACACACACACACACACAATGAATGAATTATTAATAATTGTTATTATAAGTATGTTGTGTATGTTGTGTTCTCTTTGTCATCTGATCAGCATTAAGGAAGATGGGAGAAATGATCAAATGTACCCTCATGAAACTTTCAATTCTATTTCAGCATTATATTATCACTTTGTTTATTGTTATTTTTTTCTGGCTACGAACTTAAAACTACTGTAATATTACTAAAGAAAAAATCTTTGTTTGGTACAGATCCTCGCAAAAAAAAAAAAAAAAAAAGATAATTCTTTCCAATATCGTGAATCATATCGCAATATCAGTCAAAATAATTGCAATTCCTAACATCGTTTAAATTATGCACTTTCGCCATTTTTACACAAGATAACTTTATTAGAAATTGGCAAAACTGAGAATAACAAATAGAATACCAAAATGCGCAAAACATATGATACGACATAACGTCACAATTTATACCATAAGTTAAGTGAAGAGTGAAATATTATGACAGCTGATAAGAAACACATTTTTAGTCACTTTTAGCCATACTGAATGCAAATACTGTTGGACTATTGTGTGCCTGCTTTGGTTATTGATAATGGGCTTCATAAATAAAATCAAATTAATAACGTCAGACATTTTCTCACCTGGTCTTGCTCGAGCCCAGTTTGGCATTGCTGAAGCCCACGAGACCCCCGACGGTGCTCGCGCCCTGCAGAGATTTAAACACAGGTGTTAGCTAACAGTGGAGGCACGTATTTATAACAATATATATAATAATATATATATATATATATATATATATATACGGTCTATGGAAGAAGCACAAGACATCTCAGAAGTTAACGTCACTGTCTCTGGAGACAGTAAACAACAAAGCGTGTAGCAGATGCAGCGGCACGGCCACAGCAGGCTAACAGGTAACTAGCTTTCCAAGCCAATATAGTGCTTCTCCGGGCCGGGCTCTACCTGTGTCTGAAACACTCCATGTTCTCTGTAGTGAGCCAACAGAGCGGGCAAGTACTCTGTACGCTGTTCTTTCAGAACCGACACCAAACCCTCTGTTAAGCGCGTAGCAGAAGGGCCACGCAGCCAAGCCGATGTAGCCATGTTCTCGCCTCTCTGCCAAGCGAACGTCACAAGTGTGCGACGCCGTGACGTCGATTAAATAAAGCAACGCCGCTTCTTTGTTGATGTTGCAGCTTCTTCCTTCTTCAGCCCTTCAGCGCCACTACGCTTTAATGCTTCTGGCTTTAGGTTTCCTCCCGTCTACACAGAGCCGAGCTGTCTGCATTACACTGCGTGTGGACTAACAGTAGGAGTTGTTTTTCGGAGAGCTGCTGGTTGTGGCCGGTGAATTCCTGGCCACTCATGGCGAACGAGCGGCTCCGAGCTCTGGAGGATGTGGAGAAGGAGATAGCGACGGTCATGCAGTGTGCCGGTGAGGACACATGTTTCACCCGCATACTAGGCATTTAGGCAGCGGTGGAACTACTGTGGAACTTATACCACACTGTAAAAAGGCATAGGTGCAGTTTATTGTCCCAAATTATTTTCCAAAAACTGAGTGTCCCAAATGATGAGGGTCTTATTTGAGACAGGTTAAGGTTAGGGTAGCACAGGTGGCTTAGCAGGTTCATAATTAATTAAGGACTTTGTATGGGGAATTTGGGACACTAAACTACACTTATACCCTGTAAAAAATAAGTAAAAGTCCTGCAATGAAAATGTTACTTGAGTAAAAGTATAGTATCATCAGGGAAATGGTACTAAAAGTAAAAGTAGGCTACTCAATGCAGAAAAATGTTCCCATTCTGTCATTCAACTAAGTCTAATTATTTCAGCTGGACTTGTAGGTCTATATATTGTTGGGTAGTTTCATTTAGAAGCAAACATCGTATTTTATAAACTACATGTGTTTTGTGTGGAAAAGTCCTAATTTGTAAAGTAACTAAAGCTGTCAGATGAATGTAGTGGAGTAAAAAGCACAATATTTCTCTCTGAGATACAGCGGAGTAGAAGGAGAAAGTGGCATGAGAGAAGTAAAGTACAAGTACCTCAAATGTGTACTTAAGTACAGTGCTTGAGTAAATGTACTTAGTTACATTCCACCGCTGTGTGCAGTCATGCAGGTTTTTTACCTGAAAATTCCTCTATGCAGAAAAAAATCCCTGACGTGTTTTGTGCATTGTTAACGTGTCTGCTCATACAGCTGATATGATGTTGTTGTTGTGTGCTTCCCCTGCAGGTAATATAGTTCTTGAACTCTCCAAAGACAAACACAACGCCAGCCTCCTGGACAGACAGCTGGTCCAGTTCCAGGCCTCCGTCAACCGAGTGGAGAACGAACTGAGCGGCCAGATCCGCTACCTCACCCAGGTCAAACACACAGTAGTAGTAGTAGTAGTAGTAGTAACTGGCTGCTGCGTTTTCTATGTCAATGTGTACACATGTATGTTTCCCATTGATAAAATGAAATAATAGCGTGTCCTTCAACTTTTATTTTGTGGAAATTTACGTCACTCAAGCAGTAGTATACTTCATGTTAAACATAAATATATACTGATTTGATTACAGCAAAGACAACGTCGGCAGTATTGACGGCAAACTAGGCTACAGAATATTTCCTTCTGTCAATAATCAATAATTATTATTATTATATATAAATTACTATTAATTTATATGTGCATTTATGTCAAAACCTAGAGACTTTCAAACCTCAAAATGTCATTTTTTTTTAAATGTATTCGTGTCAGAATGACGTAAACATCTTTTCCTAGTATATTTTGCCTGGAAACGCTTATGTCTGGACTTCTGTACAGTTGTGATGTCATATATATATATATATATATATATATATATATATATATGACATCACAACTGTACAGTATGTGTGTGTGTGTGTAGAAAGTGGTGCTACAGTGCCGTTAGTCATTCCCCGGCTGCTATGAAGGTGCAGATGCTGAAGACCCAGACACACTGACCAATCAGAGCAGACTGGGCTTTTTCAGAAGGGGGGGCCCAAAGAGACAGGTGCTACATGACATGACATGACATGACATGGGACCTTTAAAATTGTAACATAAAAATGGACTATGTGCCAAAATGGGGTGCTCTGTTTTACTTCAATTGTAGGTTTTTCTTTTTTCAGGTCATTTTTTAGTTGTTGCTCAATACATTTTTATTTGATGATTGAAAGGAAAAAGGCCCTGTACTACTGAAAAAAAATCTAATCTCATAGTGAGATTCCCATAGACCGTAAGCTCAGTATTTTTTTAAAGGACAAATCCGTCACAAAATGGACCTAGGGGTTAATAACACATGTGCACCGAGTCGACCGTTCTCTGGGATTTCATGCTAATCAAATGTGACCAGTTGTAGCGCCAACCGCTAATTAGCTTATAAAGCTAGTCGTCGGGGTAAAGTAACAAGAAATTGCTATTTCTACACCACTAACACGGCTCAAAATATCACCACACTTCCACGGTGGCATAATGAGGGTCCCTACATGTAAACGGAAGCATTGAGAACTTTGGAAGTGTACACACAGTTTATTAAAAAAGATTATAAAGACAGTACCGTTCACGTATACAGGCGGGCGCCAAACAGGTGACTCTTTTTTTTTTCGGAGCGCCGATCCAACGGCCACATTCAGCTTCACGATGAATCATAAACCCGTCGAAGGACCTGATGGGGAAAACATTTAACCGCACTTGTACCTCGTACGATTTCACGTGACAAATGCAATGGATTTGATTGAAGTGCATCAGAACAGAACCGAGCCGTAAATTCTCCTGTCTTCCCCTCCCCCAGGTAGCTACTGGTCAACCTCACGAAGGCTCCACTTACTCAGCCAGGAAGGACTGTCAGATGGCACTGAACCGAGCCGAGTACGCCAAAGTCAAACTGGGAGAACTGGGACGGACCTGCGAAGTCATGCTGGAGCAGCAGCAGCAGCAGCAGCAGCAGCAGCAGCAGCAGACATGAGAGCCGAGAAGGGCTCAAAGCGGCATTTCACTACTGGATCCACCGCTGCAAAGAAACTCCCGCACGCACGTCTAACTTGCAAAAAAAAAACAAAAAAATCAAGTTTAACCCTCTGAGGGGAAAAAAAAGACACACCGGCGAGTCAACACTCCTACTCAAAAAGGGATATTACAAAACGTTTAAGTCATTTATTCACTATTTTGTTCATATATTACGCTACTTTTGTGAACCCAAGACTTTTGTGAACTTATTTCCACGCACCAAAACAATTGAGTGTAGGTATGTTTTCACAAGAGATTTGAGAAATGACAGTGAAAACACAGCGGGCGCGTTTTCATTTTGGCACCCGTGTTCTCCAATCTGTCCGGCCACACCGGGCTGCAGCGATCGTTTCGGCGTCCCCCATTTCTTATGCGAGCGACTGTGTCCGGGCCAAATGATCTCATCTCTTGTGTTGTCGTCCATTGGACCACGCACTTGTCGTCCTCCCGGGTCAAAACTGAAATTTGTCACTTTTTCTGATGTTTTTGGCCCCTCCCCTGTTTACACTTCTTTTCACTGCCATGTATGAGCACCATTAACACAAAGTTATTACTAGTTTTACACTTATTTTTGGAATTCATTGTCAATAAACCTTATTTATAGGACATTATACCTGTTCCTGGAGGTAAAAAAAAAGCAGAAATTATGAATTATTCAGACTAATAATAAAGGGAGGATAATCACAGAAGCGTATGTCAGTCAGAGGGATAGTGTTTCGAAACATTTAGATTTTTTTTATTTTATTCAAATGCTAAAAAAATTGAACAAAACGCCCAAAATTCAATGAGAGTAGAGAGCCGATCTTTTGTCGTACTTGCGATGCGCGTTGTATGGAGTCTTCCATGTTATTTTGGGGTATTTACAGTTAGGTAGTAACAAAGAAACCCAGATTTCTGATAGACATTTAGAAAAGACAACACAAGGGTTATACATTGCTCTGGAGCAAATGTGGACGTCACTATACAGAAAGCGGAGTTTGTTCTGAACATTTTGATATATAACCCATTGTGATCCGGTTATATGCACACACACACAAAAAAAGGAGAATTCAATAAGAAATGTAAAAATGCCCTTATACCTCAGAGGGTAGGCATCGTTTCGGTACTAGACCATCTTCAGGCAAATGCTGGTCTAGCACCGAAACGTCGGCTGAAGTTTGTTTCTTGCAAGTTAGACAGCGTGCAATGTCCAACGCAACCGTCTCACGTTGTAGATGTGCAAAGTAGTTTTCTGTACTGCTATGTCTGCCACCTGCTGTCAAATGTTTTCATAGATCCTTTTTTTATTGTTATTAAAAATACTGAAGTACCACATAAACACAAAGAACAACTCTTGCATATGACAACCCTTTTTTTCTAAAGTAGTGTATGTTGCGGGGTATATTTCGTAGGGGTGTAAACCACACAATAGGATATTATATCGATTCTTAAGACAACGATAAGATATTTGCTGATATCGCAAAGGAACGATCCGATTTCAATTCAGGGGCCTGTGACAGTTACGAGACGATTCATACGCCAGTTTAAAAACAATCGGTTACATTTTTATACACATACACACACACAAAAATAACAGCTCAAATTTGATTCGACAGTTTCATTACTAAGCTCTTCCAGACATTTAAATTAAAAACAAACCACTCTTGATAAAAAGAATAAATATAAAGTGGGAATTTCAAAATAAAGGCGCATTTTCCCTTTGTATCGGTAATGGTGGATAGTTGAGGATTGAATCGATATATCGATCCATATCAATGTATCGTTACACCCCTACTATTTAGTTGTTTTAGAGGTGATTTTTCCTATTCACGTGAATAACCAGCCACACGTAGACCTCGTTAAGGTCCCTCCAGTACAACTACCGTACGAAGAAAAGTGACACCAAATGTTTCAGCGTAATCAGCCCTCGTTAGGGCTCCAGATTGTCTCTGGAGCTGTGATCTCGCAGCCACATCGACGGAGGAAAAGCAAAAAGGTACGTTTTTTTTCTGCCTCGGCTGTTTGGAATATTAACGGCAGACCCAGACAGAATGTGCAGATTTGTTTCCTCTCTTTTTGATTTCAGCGGCGACGCAGAGAGAATATCTCCGGAATTTACAGACTGATCTCATGAAGTGGTGTATGTATGACATGCCAGTTCATATGCCATTATTGGCGTGTTATCAAGACGCATACTCGCTTTTTAGCGTGTTTATCAACGCTGTTTGGCCTCCATTGACTTACATTACCTTGCGATTGCGTGTGAATTGACGCTGTAGCAAGTAGTCCGTGTCAACCAGTTCTTTTCCTAAACCCAACCTTGTTCTTCTTTTACTAAACCCAACCTTGTTCTTCTTTTACTAAACCCAACCTTGTTTCCTAAACCCAACCTTGTTCTTCTTTTCCTAAACCCAACAGTTTCTTTCTTGTTGCGATAGCACGCCAAGTGGCGTGTATGTTTACGGCCGCCGTATACAGCGTAGACATACACACGGATAGCTCAAAATGCGTACGGATGTTAATATTGTAAGTTTTATTTAGGCGCGTGGCCCTAATTATCAGTGACAAAAATGCTAAGTGATGAAAGCCAATGATTTAGAGCGTAAGGAACAAACTATTAAGTTCTGAGCACAAATATCTCGATTTCAGCCCAGTGAAAAGTAAACTCTGGGCTGTCCATAACGTCTATAAGTCCATAAGCGCGTTCCTGGATGGCCATTTCTGGATGGTGACAATCTTAAAAAGCAGAAACCGACTATTTAGGTGACTCTTAAAGTAACAAAGAAAAAAAAAGAAAAAGAAAAGTGATTTACTCTGATCAAGAAAGGTCTTCTCCATTAAAGTCAACACAGACCACTGAGGATCAAAGTGACCGAAACGTCCATCCAGACGGTCCCAAAATCTGGGCTGAGTGCAAAGAATCCTGACACTGGCGCAGTGGACAAAGTCTCTTTTGTCTTCAGAACCTCCAGTGACCTACGCAAAACTGTCCTCATTAACGTCCAAAATGTCATTCTGCTTGTCCTGAGACTTGTTTACCTTCTCAACAACATTTTGTTCAATGATGGAACACGAAGAAAGATTCACCGGACTCTGTTATCCCCGAAAGCTTTTGTCATGTTTTACGTCAGTTCAAAAGATCACATCACCCCACCACTTGACAGATTATTTGTACATTTTATTAAGTAAAATAACATCAATCCAATAATATCTTGTGAAGTCTTCAATTGACCTGCTTTATAAATCTGAGGTTTGATTATGACAATAATAAGCTGGGGTATCTTACACTTGCATAGCTTACATTTACATCTCCATGGACAAAAAGAAAAGAGTTTATGACCTGAAATCATGCATCTTCATAGATAAACAAAAAAAACACTGGCAAACACAGACAGACACAGAATTCAATACTACAGAACGATTACAGGAGATTACAGCCCAAATGATGGTGCGGCAGATGAATATGAAAATATATATATATATACGCAAATAAGTGACAAGAAATGAATTGCCACAGAAGTTTGATCACAGTGTCACCATTACACACTTTGTCCACCAGAGAGCACTGACACGTCACAATGTTACTCTGATCCTTTACTGAATTAAAAGTCAAAATACCACAGTCTTAAAATACTCCTCTGCTAGTAAAAGTTACTTAAGTTTCCAAAGTAAAAAGTACTCTTTTTACAGAATGGCACCTTTTAAAAGTGTAATGTCATTATAGAATATATTCTGTGTTTTTTTGTTGTCAATGCAGAGCCAATTTTAAATACTGTGTATACTACTGGGTAGATTAGCAGTATAGTACTGCATCATATATATGTTTTTACAAAGTAAAAAGTAACTAAAGTGTCAAATAAATGTATTGGGGTAAAAAGTTGCCCATTTTTCCCCTCTGGCATGAAGTGGAGTAAAAGTATAAAGTAGCGTAACATGACAATATTCAAGTAAAGCACAAGTATGTCAATGTTGTACTTAAGGACGGTACTTGATGTACTTAGTTCGATACCACCACTGTTGATCTCACACCGGTAGGCCAAATCTAAGCCATTTTCTCGGATGGAATCCCCTTTCACACATGTAGCACGATGCGTTCTCACTTCCTGGTTTGGTTTAGCCGAGGGGTGGCGTGACGTGACGCGGATTACACTGCGGCCACGTAGACAGTTCCTAATTTGGTCATTAACAACAAGTCTTGCCGTTTTCGTTGGCGTAATCCAGGCCAGTTTTCAGTGGTGTAGTCTACGTGATACGCAGGTTTCCGTAGTATACCCACTAAGAAAGCTCCAGGATTTCCATATAACCACCTAAAAATGCCCAATGACACGCAACAACATACTTTCCAATATATTTTTAATATATTTAAAAGGAGACTTTTAGCGTCAATAACAAAACGCCAAAGGCACCTGACCAAGCGTGCGTATTTGACGTGATGGGAGTGAGAATGTGTTGAAATTAGAGCGGTACACCAGAAGTGGCCGGAAGCAGTAGGTCTCTAGTGCTCTTGCTCTATGGGCCGCACAGTGAGGAAGCAGCGCTGATCATAAAGGTCATTTTGGGCTCCATGATGGCTTCAACTTAGCAACTCATAGGAATGAACGGGGCTCCGCCTCAAACGCTGTATCTAGTTCTTAGAACACGTCCATGGCGTATTCGTGTTAATGACCCTTCGTGTTTACCCTTGGAGGTTTTCTTCCGGTTTTGCACCAGCCGCATGATAAAAACGCCATCAACGCGCCCTAGGATTGGGCATCGAGAACCGATTCCTACTCGGAATCGTTTCAAAAGCTACGATTCCAGTAGAATTGTTTCTTTATTGGAATTGTATTTCAAATCCGATCATCGCTTCCCAATTTAATACGCGAAACTTTTGGTTTCCGAAAGCGGCCAGGTGCTTGTTGTGTTGCAGCCTTGAAGCACAGTAAGCAGTGTTCTAGTCTGGCTTTATTTTACGTTGAAAAAGCCCGGTAAAACATGCAAACCATCATTGAATCAAAATAAAACGTTCTTTTTTGTGAAAATAGGCACGCGGCCCGTTTCAACCCTCAAAGAATCGGACTCGAGAATCAATAAGAACCGGAATAGATAGGAAGAATCGCAATTGGAATCCGAATTGTTCAAATAAACGATGCCCCATCGTAACGCGCCCACTTGCTCACTGAATTCTCAGGACAATGACCTGCTCTATTCACACACGGGCTCAATCGATCCATTAAAATTACACGGACTGTGTACTTGGGAGCTGGCAGGGTAAAGACCCTTTAATGTCCGGTCCAACAGATTCACACGTACAGCTCCTCCGTGTAATGTTTAGATAAGTTCACGGTTGCAGAGCATGTGTGAAAGGAACTATACCTTTAAAAAAAAAAAAAATACAGTCTGTTCCAACGATATGCCTTCCACAAAATACAAAAGAAACCTAATAAATAATATTGGTTTATGTAACCCTACCCCCTAGCTAGTTGTGCTCCAGATATAAAAATGCATTTGATTTGTTTCATTATAGACAACAGTTGACCCATCCTCAATATAAAAACACCACTCGTATTCCTTTGTTTAAAAGCTTAGAATTCTATAAACCTGAATCACAGCAGCATGTACAATACTGACAATCAGCAGAATGATAAAAGAGTCAAGCAGCAGCAGCACTTCTGCACGAACATCTGGAAAACTTGTAGCCTCGCTTCGTTAAAACTCCTGCTAAATGTGCACTACAGTTGCCTGAGTCACTGACCATCTCCTCCTGTTTTTACACAAACATACAACCAGTGGGACTTATAGTGCGTTCCATTTGTACTCGGAGGTCGGAATTTTTCCGGAGGTCAAAGTTGGAAACAGCCCCCCTGAACTCGGAAACTGGAGTTGGGAAATTGTACAACCTCGCAGTACCCCAAGCTCAAAATCCGTGCATCAACACTAGGGCTGGGTATCGTCCAAAAATGTTTTGATACCGGAACTGATACCCAGGGTGCGATATCCCCGGTGGAGACTAAATATACCCCCCTTCCCTCAAACTGGTCAATGCCAGTTCACCAATAGACTATTATCAATAGAAGTATTTTAAACTAAGTACAGCTCTGTAACGTGAACAGTCTATAGTGCCATAGAACGATAAAATCCGAGCAGCAGTTGCTGGTTGTATTTAGCCGCTACAGAGCTCCGGGACACCGGCTACCGGCGGCAGTTCTTCAGCCGCCGATAGGTGACTGTGAGCCGGGTACAGGCGCCGCCAGACGATGGTCTTTTCAGGGGGCCGTGGTAGTTGGGTTAAGCCAGAAAACGTGAGCGTCATGCAGCGCTGACAGTTACGTTCAGGCACCAAAAAGACTCGTTACGTTTAGGAAAAAAAGATTGTGGTTAAAAACGCTCCAGAGGAACGAACAAATCGTTTCCCGGGTGAAAGTATTTTGTTTTTGATTATTTTCCATTGGATATTGAAGTTTATAAATAAGTGTTTTGGCATGGCAGGCCAAGGGGCACTATCAATGGTGTTGGAAGGGCGACTTCATTCTTGCATGTTTTATTTTGTTGTGCATGAACAAAAACAAAAATCGCACCCTGCCGATAATCATCTTATTTTTCAGCTCCTACTAAGGGAGCTGTGGCTCTGTGTGTAATGTAGAGGGTTTTTTTCCTGCCTGCCTCTATGGCGCGTTAACGTTCGACAACCAATCACAACCACGTCGTGGATATAGACTAGTTTGGGTGTGACATCATTCCCAGCTCCGACTTCCGAGGTAAATGGAACGCGCCGGGGTTTCCCCCAGTGTATTGCAAGCCTGGTGGCCCACCAGGTCTAAGTTGGCCCCCACCAGGCCTAAGCAACTGGGAATTATTTTTTTTTAAACATATGAAGGAAACTTAGACGTAGTCATATTTTCAAATTTCCAGTTAGCTTTTAGCGCTGACTTAATGTAGGGCCCTCAGGAATCTGTTTTATAGCTTTTTTTAAATTATCAATTTCCCCGATTCCGTCTACGATTCGGTTATCACAGAAACTATTGGGCTCTACATTAATGCTGCCATCAGTCTGGTACTGACCCCCAGCCAACTCTTGCCACCAGGCTAAAACAACTTTTCTGGGGGAAACCCTACCACACTTGGTTTCTTGACTGCTCTTTTAACAAGAGACACATCTAGCAGCCCATACAGAATAAATGGTACAATTAAAGCATGTGGTAAGACTCAGGAGGCTGGCTTTAGAAGTTCTTCTCCGTGGGTTCCTGGGGTCGAGGCGTCCCGTAACCTCCCACTCAGACAGCCGACCCTGCTGGCAAATGAGGAGGGGGGAGGGGAGGAGCTAGCAGAAGGGGTTGCCCTCATCCTTGTCAAACGTTATCCCCGTTAGCCCCAGGCGAGCAAAGTCTTCAAACACAAAGTCATCACCAGGAGAGGGAGTACTATAAAGAGAAGGAACGTCATCATCTACCTGGATAAAACATACATATATTACTTCGGGTTGGGTACCGCTCACATTTTTTTTCGGTTCCGGTACCCAACGGTACCTTTGTTCGGTACTTTGCATGGCCCAGAGGAAGTGAAACGTAAACAGCACCGCGATCGCTTTCGGCTCGCCATTAATATTATATTGCAGCGAATGGTGTCTGCGTTTGGAAAAGCGTAACAGCGCGCGCCGTAGCCTGTCAACATGCAGAGAGGACAGATAAGACCAACATGTTAAATGCATTTCCTTCCTCATTAAAAACATTTGCAAAGACGATTTTCTTTCGTGTGCAATGTTTACATTGTTTGCTAGCATGCAGTCTACTTCCCTGCCTTCATGACTTAAAGGGTAACTTCCATTTGTTTCAACCTGGACCCTATTTTCCCATGTTTTTGTGTGTAAGTGACTGATAAACAACAATCTTTGAAAATGGCCCAGTATTAAGCGTGAATACTGTAACCGGCAGCCACAGACCGGGCTGCAATGGAACCCCATGGGGCAAATGTGCATCATCAGTTTGGTCTACCAAAAGTGCTGTTATTGCCACTGACATACTCAGATTATTATTCTAAGTGTCTGACAACATTATGGAAAGGATCCCTACAGAGATAGACCTTTTTAAAACCTCTATAAGACCTAAGACCTTTCTGTTTAACCAGAAACAGCTCTGCGGTCGCTAGTGCTAAACCCACCAGACTCCATTTAAAAAAATCTATACTTTTAGCGTGTATAAGCAAACATATTCTCACATGTTAATCGGTAAACTATGTGTTTATTTCAACCAAAACTAGAGTTGTGATGGTTAGAAAAGTAGAAAGACGACCCAAAACGTCTTTTCATAGTTTAATTTAGTTTCTGTCGACTTTGACTGAAGTGTATTTTACGATGCTAAAATGACCGTTTATTTACATGGAATCTGGTGGGTTTAGTGAACGCAATTTCGCAAATGTTTTTATGTTTTAAAAAAGGGCTCTCACTCTTTAACAGAAAGGTCGACTTCCTTAGAAATCCTTTCCATAATGTTGTCAGACACTTATAATATAAGTATTAATAGTTAACAGTTGCCCTAATAACTTACACTGGAGCTTGTTTCACTGACTGCAGAATGCAGCGATCTCGCTTAATACTGGACCAATGGTAAAGACTGTTGTTTCCATCAGTCACTTAGACACGAAAAATAAGGTCCAGGTTAAAAAAAAAAAAAAAAAAACGTACTTACTTCATCTCAAACTCTATGAGGTTTGTATCCACGGTAGCATCAGCCTCTGGAGCAACTAAAAACAAGAGTTATTGTTATTGTTTAATCATTTAAAAAAGGAAAAGGAAAACATTCGGTTACACTTCACTTGAAGGTATCTACATAAAAGGGACATGACACATGAACCCTAACCATAACCCTAACTTGTCATGACAAAAACTGAATGACACTTAACTAAAAGAAGTGTATGTCAAACGTTTATGACTTGTTTATAATGTTTAGGACACGTTCATGACAGTGTCATGTCACTCTTATGTAGATACCTTCAAGTAAAGTAACCAAATATTTTTTCCAGAAGTTAAAATATGTCTGAAAATATACATAAACTCAAGTCCAACATGTTATTAGCAAAGATAAATGGGCCTATTTGTGATTTGTTTTTCATTGAAAATGTGATGACAGGCTACTGGCCTGTATGTAAGGTAGCCATCCACAGATAACAGTTAAGCTTAAGGATTCACTGTGCTACATGTATGTTTAACATTAAAACAGCATGTATACATATATTCAATCATTATTATTGTATTACCTTAGAATTGCATGGCTTTAGGCCACCCTACATGTTATTGTAGGCCCAGTTTAATGTAACTCAACTTTTTAAAATATCTAGGGGGTCCCTGCTCTGTCTCTCTTTCAGCTAGTTGTGTGTGTGTGTGTGTGTGTGTGTGTGTGTGTGTGTGTGTGTGTGTGTGTGTGTGTGTGTGTGTGTGTGTGTGTGTGTGTCCGTCCTACCTGTCTGTGGCTGGGAGCTGGGCTGGTCTAAAGGTTTGGGATGCATCAGGACGAAAGGAAGTTCCACTGCTACATCCCTACAAACACACACACAAATAAGATTAGGTTAAAAAGATTAGGTTGCTAAAACAATGGATCTTTCACAGTATTTATATAGCAGCTTGACCTGCCTTTCACCTGCAATAAGGCAGGTTCCGCCAATCACAACGAGTGATGTCACACATGGCAAAGTATAGTAACAACAATGATGAATCATCATATTTTTTTGTTGTTGTAGTGACTAACTACGTATCTATGTCAAACTATGGCTAACTTAAGCGTTAATCAGGTCCATACACGTGAAGCCACTTTCACTAGCACATACTGCATGTATAAAACAGAACTATTCGTCTGCACAGCTTTATCATTCTGACAAAAAAAATGTTTTTATCTTTTTTTGTACTCAATAGTTTTTCTGTGAATCTACAGTTTATGCATCTGGCCCCTAGTACACCTAAGCCACCAATGTTTACCCATATTTGAGATCTATTTCCATAGAAAAACAGCAAATCCTTTGTTCATTATCAGAAGCCATTGCTGTGAAGAGCTCGAGTGTGTTCACCTACCCTCCACGAGACACCACCAGTTTGACTTTGACTCTGTAGGAAACCAGGATCCCCATCGTCTCCTTGTTGGTACCTTCTTTTACTCTGCAACACATAGGACACATGCACAGTTTGAGTTTTTTGGTGCTTCTGTGCATAAAAAGTAAACCCTTGTGTTTGTATAAATATATGTATGTGTATGTGTGTACATGGTGCTGGAGGCCAGGTTGGTGTCTTCATGCTTTAGCTTCCCATCCAGGGCCAGTCCTCTCTTTTCCCTGTTGGTACCCAGCATGGGGGTCAGAGTGTAGACCTGGCAGGAGGTGGAGCTGGGAGAAACCTGATCACTGGGGTTTTGGGGTGGGGGTAAAGGTCAGGGAGGGAGGAGCAAAAGTGCTTAGGTTAAACAGTGATCCATTTGTTATGTCTGTTGCTATACTGCATACTTGCAATAAAAAAATTTAAATAAGTGCAAAAGACAGCAAGACGCACCAGCAGGAGGTTGGTAGGATATGTTGGTAGCTTTTATTTCAAATGGTCAATTATGTCTGCTTTTGCGTACAAAATAGTCTCATCTGCATACTAATGCAGTTGACAATTATTAACGTGCTTGTAGTTATTAATAGGGATTGTAAAGAGAACAGGACCTAAAATGGATCTCTGTGGAACCCCTTTGTTAATGTTGAGAAGTGCCAACATACTCATAGATAGATAGATAGATAGATAGATAGATAGATAGATAGATAGATAGATAGATATTAGCTTCTCGCAGATATGTATCAGTATCTGTGTATATGTCGGCCGTTAAGGAACAAGAACTCCTCACCTTACCATATTTTGTTCACCAGAGAGCACTGACAAGGTGATTTGTAACAATTCTAACGAAAGATTTTGTTTACGTTATGTGTTTGTTATATATCGGGCGATATATCGTTATCATATTTAAAAAATAAATTTAAAAAATACCCATATTTCTGGATTGGATTCAACGAAATAAAGAATGGAATGAAGCATGGATAAAAAAGGAGGATAACAGTATAGTAAATAACTCACTCTGCTTCAACCTGGGCAACTGGACACTTGTACTGAGCCGTGGAAAACAGACAGATGTCAGCATACTGACGAACTGAGGGGCAGAGAGGAGAATCCTTTAGCCCATATCCAGATTACAGTAGATGCAAGATGCAATACCTGACTTTAACTGTTGCTTCCAACAACAATACATTGTCGTCTCAAGCAGAGATGTGGACTTGAGACTTCATGAGTTGGACACAAATCACCTTTTTGATGACTTGCGACTTGAAAAAAAATAAATGATTTGAGACTCGACTTGGACTTGTAAGTTGATGACTCGAGGCTTGACTTGACTGGAGGCATGATGACTCGGATGACTTGCGTGTATATCCCTGCCTTCCGTGTCCTGACTAGACACCCCATATCGGTGACAAATTTTCATAACCAGTAAGAGTCCCCATTTTGTTTGAATGTTAGCTGTTAAATATTAAATAATATAAATTAATGTTGTCACGTTTCTGTCCCAACTATCAAGTAGGCTATGTAGCGACGGCAGCGCAAACTGTGAATCATGATTGGACGACTCAAAAAACTCCCCGGTATGTGATGGTCATGATTGGACGATTGGCTGTCAGTCAAACCCCTTATGGCAACACGTAACATCCAATATCCCTGATGAAGCCTCATTAATCGGATCAGATCACCACAATTGCTGCGTCTGTGCCACGAGTAATCACTTTTGGATTTAAAAATTCCACGCAAGAAGGAACACCCTAACCCTTGCTGAATGCAAGGGTTAGGGTGGTCTTGCATTGCCAGACATACCTCCACAGCCTGCGGAGACTTACTTGGTCACAACACCGATCAGTTGTTGATAAAGTGATAATAATTGAAACAAGGGTGCGAGTGTGTAAGGGCAGGCGGAGTTACCAGATATCTTCACCCTCTTCACACTCTTGGTGGAGTTGTTGGTGACGTGGACGTTGACACTGATGGGCTCGCCATGGTAGTACAGCTGGAGAGAGGCAGAGACAGTGTGTGTGTGTGTGTGTGTGTGTATCTTAGTCATCAAATAGCAAATCAACGTGCGTGTGAGTGCGTTACCTCCTTATCCAGCGAGACCTCTAGGTGTAGAGATCTATCGGACATCAGGAAGCTGCGACTGGTCTCCACCATCGGCTGTGGACCTGGCTTCTCAGGAGCGTACTGAACCTTCCGGATCACCAGTTGCACAGAGTTCCTACATACACAGCAGGTTCATATAGAGTGAGGAAAATAAGTATTTGAACACCCTGCTATTTTGCAAGTTCTCCCACTTCGAAATCATGGAGGGGTCTGAAATTGTCATCGTAGGTGCATGTCCACTGTGAGAGACATAATCTAAAAAAACAAAATCCAGAAATCACAATGTATGATTTTTTAATTATTTATTTGTATGATACAGCTGCAAATAAGTAATTGAACTAGAGATGGTCCGATACCACATTTGCTTCCCGATACCGATTCCGATACTTGAAATTGCGTATCAGCCGATATAGAGTACCGATCCGATACCAGTGTGTCATATATTTTATTATGTTTTAACAACTGTTTACTGCTATCCCTGTATGGATGTGATAGGACTTTGTTGTCGGTCTGGCTCAGGTTAAATTCTTTGTGAAACATGAACAAACAAACAATGAATGCAACAGAACTTTCTTTTACTATCCAGTTTGACAGGCCGTTATAAAAAGGAAAAAGAACATAAATAAACTACTTTAATGTAGATTTTCTTTAGGGCTTTATTACGTGGTATCGGATCGGTGCATAAACTCCAGTACTCCCCGTTACCGATTCCAGCGTTTTAGGCAGTATGTATCGGAGCAGATACCGATACTCTAATTTGAACACCTGAGAAAATCAATGTTAATATTTGGTACAGTAGCCTTTGTTTGCAAGTACAGAGGTCAAACGTTTCCTGTAGTTTTTCACCAGGTTTGCACACACTGCAGGAGGGATTTTGGCCCACTCCTCCACACAGATCTTCTCTAGATCAGTCAGGTTTCTGGGCTGTCACTGAGAAACACGGAGTTTGAGCTCCCTCCAAAGATTCTCTATTGGGTTTAGGTCTGGAGACTGGCTAGGCCACGCCAGAACCTTGATATGCTTCTTACAGAGCCACTCCTTGGTTATCCTGGCTGTGTGCTTCAGGTCATTGTCATGTTGGAAGACCCAGCCTCGACCCATCTTCAATGCTCTAACTGAGGGAAGAAGGTTGTTCCCCAAAATCTCGCAATACATGGCCCCGGTCATCCTCTCCTTAATACAGTGCAGTCGCCCTGTCCCATGTGCAGAAAAACACCCCCAAAGCATGATGCTACCACCCCCATGCTTCACAGTAGGGATGGTGTTCTTGGGATGGTACTCATCATTCTTCTTCCTCCAAACACGGTTAGTGGAATTATGACCAAAAAGTTCTATTTTGGTCTCATCTGACCACATGACTTTCTCCCATGACTCCTCTGGATCATCCAAATGGTCATTGGCAAACTTAAGACGGGCCTTGACATGTGCTGGTTTAAGCAGGGGAACCTTCCGTGCCATGCATGATTTCAAACCATGACGTCTTAGTGTAGTACCAACAGTAACCTTGGAAACGGTGGTCCCAGCTCTTTTCAGGTCATTGACCAGCTCCTCCCGTGTAGTTCTGGGCTGATTTCTCACCTTTCTTAGGATCATTGAGACCCCACAAGGTGAGATCTTGCATGGATCCCCAGTCCGAGGGAGATTGACAGTCATGTTTAGCTTCTTCCATTTTCTAATGATTGCTCCAACATTGGACCTTTTTTCACCAAGCTGCTTGGCAATTTCCCCGTAGCCCTTTCCAGCCTTGTGGAGGTGTACAATTTTGTCTCTAGTGTCTTTAGACAGCTCTTTGGTCTTGGCCATGTTAGTAGTTGGATTCTTACTGATTGTATGGGGTGGACAGGTGTCTTTATGCAGCTAACGACCTCAAACAGGTGCATCTAATTTAGGATAATAAATGGAGTGGAGGTGGACATTTTAAAGGCAGACTAACAGGTCTTTGAGGGTCAGAATTCTAGCTGATAGACAGGTGTTCAAATACTTATTTGCAGCTGTATCATACAAATAAATTGTTAAAAAATCATATATTGTGATTTCTGGATTTTTTTTTTTAGATTATGTCTCTCACAGTGGACATGCACCTATGATGACAATTTCAGACCCCTCCATGATTTCCAAGTGGGAGAACTTGCAAAATAGCAGGGTGTTCAAATACTTTCCTCACTGTACATGTAAATTGTTTGGAAATGACACACCACACACCAACAACATAGGTATTAGTAACAGGGACTGCCGTACACTGACAGGGTTTCTGCAGGTTTTGACAAGTCAAATTTAAGACTTTTTAAGAGCATTATGAATGAAATTTAAGACCTTTATGACAACATCATTTAAATTTTTTTTTTAAGTTGCAGAGCTGTTGTGGGTCTGGCCTAGGCAGTGTGGAGGTAGTGCTGGGGCCCGGGCTAGAGCCGCCACATACTTGGCAGAACTGGCTGCTGCTGTCGTTTGCTGGAGTTTCTCACTTTTTGAATGAGTCTCCAGCCCCTGTACACCTAACGTTTCCAGTTTAACCCATTTCTTGCATAAGAAGCAGTAGGCTATAAATACGTTGTCAGCAACTGGCTTTAACCAGACCCTAAATTCTGTTTTTTTTCCAAGCCAAGCATCGCTAAACTTGCACTTCCTCATAGCTGAAGAATACAATCCCTTTCATGGTTATGGTACAATCCGAAAGACACTCATAACACAAAAGCCGATTGGCTGAAATATAAGTTGCATGTTGGTCTCATTTGTAGTCGTAATACAGCGAATTATATTTGGACAAAAGAAAAAACTACAACACCACGGAATTAAAAAAACAACATTCTAAAGCACTGCGGGAGCATTTGGTCCAGTATTAAGCGAGATCGCTGCAGTTGCCAGCGGCAAAACAAGCTCCAATTAAGTTAATAGGGCAACTGTCCAGCTTGTATTTACCTTCACAAAAGTGCTTGTTTTGCCGCTGACAGACTCAAATTAATATTTTAAGTGTCTGACAACATTATGGAAAGGATTTCTAAGGAGGTCGACCTTTTTGTTAAAGAGTAAGATCCTTTTAAAAAAATATTTTTTTTAAACAGCTGCAAAATTGCGTTTGATAAAGCAACTAGACTCCATATAAAATCATGTCACTTTAGCATCGTTAAATACACTTCATTCAAAGTCGACAGAAACAAAATAAAAACTATGAAAAGCCATTTTGGGTCGTCTTTCCACTTATCCAACCATCACAACTCTAGTTTTGTTAGAAATAAACACATAGTTTACTGATTTACATGTGAGAATATGTTGGCTCTATACACGCTAAAAGTATTGCTTTTTTAAATGGAGTCTGGTGGGTTTAGCGCTAGCGCTAGCACCCTCAGAGCTGTTTCTGCTTAATGAGAAAGAAGTTTTAAAAATGTCTCTGTAGGGATTCTTTCCATAATGTTGTCAGACAATTAGAATAATAACCTGAGACTGTCAGTGGTAAAACCAAATTAACAATGTACATTTGCCTCATAGGGTTACATTGCAGCCCTGTCTGTGGCTGCCGGTTACAGCATTTACGTTTAATACTGGACCAATTTCAAAGATTATTGTTCCTATCAGTCACTTACAAAAAAAACCATAGGAAAATAGGGTCCAGGTTGAAAAAAAATAAATAACGGTTATTACCCTTTAAGACCCCGTGGAAACCCATTCCAAAATGGTGCACAGTATTGGCTATTGGCTGGTTTCAAAGAATGTCATGCCAAAGAAGAAACTTTTTTTCAGGAGGAGTGATAGTTAGGTAGCTGGTGTCTGAATGTGTTAAACCTTTGGTGGATCTTCTCCTCCGCAGTCTTAGCACAGAACGCTCGAAGCTCATAGTCCACACCACACGCCTTCCCGGTGTCCTCTGCGCCCGGCTGGAGGGTTACTGAGCAAGGCAGGTTCTGGGGGATCTGCCAAACAAAGTGAAATCTAAAAGGCAGCTCTAGGTGCACAGTAATATGGAACACTGTAAAGCTAAACAATACACTTACCTTATCTTATTAAGTCCTGTATTGTAAAAAGTGAGATTTCCATGTCTTTTTTGATTATAAAGCAGACCGAGGTGCTATATAAATACTGTCAAAGTATAAAAAGGGGAGGACACAAAACAGGGGGTCTGGGGGTCCTCCACCAAAATTCTTTCGTCTATTTGAATCCAATTTCCTGCATTTCTACATACATTCAGGGAATATGATGATAGGTCAATAATTAAAGTGCTCATATTATGCTTTTTGGCTTTTCCCCTTTCCTTTATTGTGTTATTTATCTTTTTTGTGCACGTTATAGGTTTACAAAGTAAAAAAGCCCAAAGTCCCCCACCCCCAAAGGGACTTACCATCTCCAACAGAAAACACTGTTCACAAACTGCTCCAAACAGCTCTATTGTAGTCCAGCCTTTACTTCAGAGACAAACGTGGTCACTTTGGAACACACGTTATAATGCTCACCTAGCTGCTAGCATGGCACGCCCTCATACTCTGCTTCTGACTGGCTAGTAGTCCTTACCTAGGTACTGTCAGGGCACGCCCTCATACTCTGCTTCTGACTGGCTAGTAGTCCTTACCTAGGTACTGTCAGCCCTCATACTCTGCTTCACTGGCTAGTAGTCCTTACCATACTGTCCGCCGCCCGTCATTCTGACTGGCTAGTAGTCCTTACCTAGGTACTGTCAGGACACGCCCTCATACTCTGCTTCTGACTGGCTAGTAGTCCTTACCTAGGTACTGTCAGGGCACGCCCTCATACTCTGCTTCTGACTGGCTAGTAGTCCTTACCTAGGTACTGTCAGGGCACGCCCTCATGCTCTGCTTCTGACTGGCTAGTAGTCCTTACCTAGGTACTGTCAGGGCACGCCCTCATACTGTGCTTCTGACTGGCTAGTAGTCCTTACCTAGGTACTGTCAGGGCACGCCCTCATACTCCTCTTCTGACTGGCTAGTAGTCCTTACCTAGGTACTGAGCATGTGTGACTCCCAACAAAGATTAAATAAAAGTGTGATGCCTCACTCTGTAGCTAAAACAGAAAGCTCAACACACAGGGTGAAAAGAGGAGCTGCAGCAATGTGCAGTACAACAAAAAATATGTTTTTTTTTTGAAAATTAAACCATGTTTAATGGGTAATATTCTGATACAACCTCTAAATACAATTATGAACCTGAAAATGAGCATAATATGAGCACTTTAAGTTGATCACAATGATAAAGTCTGCCAGAAAGAATAGTACTAAACTATGTATAAGAAAATTATTTCTTACGTCCTTTTTTGTTTATAATAGGGGCCGATCGCCAAAAGTTGAGAGAATCATTTGATAGAGTCAAAAATGTTCACAATATGAAAGCGAAGGGGGACACAAGCAGGATTTTGAAACCACACCCTAGACTGTGGAAACCACACCCTAGACTGTGGAAACCACACCCTCGACTCTCCATAACACAACGCGAGATCACACCTGCTGCGTTTAGAAGGCTTACAGTGAAGTGGAAGGGGTAGGCATGCTGACCCAGCTTCTTCAGCAGCCTCTCCTGCAGCCGGCTCAGAGGCGTCTTTTTCTCCTGCGCAGGAGGGAAGACCTGGACCGTGCTGACGTACAGATCCTTCCGGAAGGAAAGGCCCAGGACATCCAGGTCCTCCCGGCCGTAACGAAACGCACAGGTCAGAGTCGCAAACACTGGAGGACGGATGGAGGACGAGTGATTAAAGGGGTGGTCAGTGGACCGGTCATTCAAGTCCATCTCTCATCCCTCTTCGAGCTTTCTTACCTTTTCGATCTTTCAGATACTCTGGTTCCACGAGGAGCACTCCGTCTAGAACACGAAACACACACACACACACACACACACACACACACACACACACACGAACACACACGAACACACACACACACACACACACACACACACACACACACACACACACACTAAAATAAACACCTAAATGTGTATGTTGGATGTTTTTCCCACTAGTCTCAAATAGCCCAAAACCTCAAAATTAAAAAATTATGTATTTTCCTGTAAGGTCTCCACTTAAAGCTACAGTGCGTAGTTTCTGTTCACCCCCATGAGGAATTCTATGTAATGACAACAAAACTGTCGGAGCGTCCACATGACGCAAAGCGGTGATCTCCCCCACTCCTCTTTTTGCTAGTAGCCAAGGAGGACACGGAGGATTAAACAATCATGATGGACTCTTCAGAAGAAGAGGTCATTATCTTGTAGTTTCGATGTCGTCTTCGTCTCCGAAGCTGGACGCTGCCGTTGTCCTTTCTCGGCGGTGACGGGAAACGCGTCGCTCGAGTTTCCGCGCGCCCAAGTCGCCGGACGACACCATTTTGTAAACATAGCCACACCGAGAAATACAGAGAGAGTTTTGTGGAGCTGACGGGCTTAATTAGCTTTGTTGGCAAAGGCTTGAATGTAACAGACGTTCATAATCTAAAATAGCAGCTCACTATAGCTTTAAAACGTACATCTTTTAACCCTGCCCACAATCTTTTCCCAACCCTAACTAAGTGGTTTTACCCAGCACGTTAACGCCAACGGGGTCCTGACCAAGCGTCAGTATTTGACTTGAGTCGAGAGTGAGAATGCGTTAGTTATTCTAAATTTCAAAGTGACTCTAAATCCCCATTAGTATACATGTTTGGGAATTAGACTCTTAAATACGGAGAGTGGTGATGATGGTCATGGATGAGAATGATAGTCTTGTGAGCTCAAGAGTCAAAAGTACTTGACAAAGAACATTTGTGTGTGTGTGTGTGTGTGTGTGTGTGTGTGTGTGTGTGTGTGTGTGTGTGTGTGTGTGTGTGTGTGTGTGTGTGTGTGTGTGTACACATTTGGACTCACCGACTGGATCCACGTGGTCTAAGTGATCAACAAAGTCTCGCTTCCCTAGGTAAACTGTGACCTGTGGAAGAAAGAGACAGACAGAAAGGAAACCGAGGGATTAGGATAATCCACGAGAGGAGATGTTCCAGAGAGGAAGAAACACTGACACCACACAAACATATTGCATATCCCACCTTGCAGTTGGGGCTGGACTTCTTAAAGACTCTGTTGAAAGAGGGAGAGAGCATATCTCATTAACCGTGTGTGTATGCAACTCACAGTTGGGATTCATTTATTAATGCTAGCATATTAGCAACCTCGGCTGAACTCTAGTTTTCTACAGTTCTATGGCTGAACTACACAAATTCAATGCAGCGCAGTTTGAAAATGTCCCGCAACATTATATTCAAGCAACTGCTGCCTAGATGCATAGACTAAAAGTAGTCTTGCATTGCCAGACCATCCTCCACAGCGCTGCGGAGGAAGGTCTGGCTAGTCCACACAGCATTTCTGGGATGGGAGAAAAACATGCTCTGGTTTATTGGCATTTCTTTAAACCAATCACAATCGTCTTGGGCGGCGCTAAGCTCTGGACGGAGCCCCGGTGCCTCTGCAAAAATAGCCTCGGGAAGGAACTTGTTTTGGAGGAACATTTGTTTTAGTCATGCAACAGAAAACTCAGATTGGACAGATAGTCTAGCTAGCTGTCTGGATTTACCCTGCAGAGATCTGAGGAGCAGTTGACCATAGTCTTCATAGATCCCAAAAGGAGTTTAGAACGCCAACACAAAGAAAGAGGGAGGGGAGGGACATCCGGCTTAAATGAGGGACATCCGGTGGAATTTCCCGCGGCACATGAACAATCCCGGAAGTGGAACGTCGTGTATAATATAGACTAGACTAAAAGTAATACCAAAACATCTGGCAGCATCAGAAGTACACGTCAAATACATTTTTCCCAGCGATAACTCTGTCATTTTAGGTAGTTCTTAAATGATAAGTTTGGTTTTTATTATTTATTTGATGCCATAAAAACAAGTTGAAACGTCATTATTGACGGGCCATTTTGGGATCCAGTATCCAGTTAATAAAATACATCCATGGTGGAGACGCATTGGTCTTTCCATACAGTCTATGGTCCTAACCTCCAAGCCCCAAGGATGCCCCCAAACCTCCCCATTTCTAACCAAAAACCATGAACAGACCGCACACTCTGGCCAAAACTGCAAACATTGCCACCACGCTAGATTTGCTAAAAGCCACAAACAGTTCACTGACACCAGTCACATGACCACTACACGGACAATATATCTGTCCATGTAGCGATGCCTGCGTTTTACAGTAAACAAGGGAAACAATAAGGCCTGGTTAGTCAGAGGGTCTATAAGGACAACAACAA
This sequence comes from Perca flavescens, assembly GCF_004354835.1. Classification (NCBI taxonomy): domain Eukaryota; kingdom Metazoa; phylum Chordata; class Actinopteri; order Perciformes; family Percidae; genus Perca; species Perca flavescens. The sequence continues at coordinate 28,971,437 of NC_041349.1, forward strand.
GCTGCGAGTGTAGAAACTGTGGATCTCATTACACTCCAATACACACTCACAGCACAGTGTAATCATTTCCTGTCCTTCATGTACACACACAAAGCGAGCAGTTAGAAAGCAGCAGTGAAAGCTGGCAGTACAATGAAGTGTAGGACAGGAAGGTTGTAAACTACAACTAAATGTGTACCGGAGTCTTACACCGTGTCTCAAAACGGATCCCGGATGACATTTACTCTCAACAGACTCTGGATGTGCAGCAGAACAGAGCAGAGGCCTGTATATGACCACGTGGGCCTGATTAGATTACAGTACACTGCATGGAACATTCCCGATCCCGAGACATCAATCATCACAATGAAAAACTGCAAAAGCACTTGACAAAGAACAGGGGCATTAAACGGAGAACATGTTTTTAGAGAAACACACTTGAGGAACCATTCCAAACTCATTCTAAGGAAATCTCCACCCTCTGATTCACTTACAGTGTTAGATAGCATCAATCTGTAAAAGGCAACTCAACATGCTTTACATAAATTGTTACAAACTACATTTAAAAAAGAGAATGGGAAGGAATAGAAATAAAACTAAAATGACAGTCTGCAAGCTCCCATGAAATGGCTCTGACCCTCGTGATGATAATAACTGCCCAGGAGAATGTACACTCAGAGCTTACAGGTGGCAGCGGGATAGCAGTGGGTCTTTCCAAATGTAAATGGGCCGTATTTACAGTATATCGTGCTTTTCTAGTCTTAACGACTACTCAAAGTGCTTTAACATAGTACAGGAACCATTCACACACATTCACACACTGGTGGCCGTGCCTGCTGCACAAGGTGCCACCTGCTCATCGGATACACACATTTATACACCAATGGCGCAGCATCGGGAGAATGCGGGGTTCGGGGTTCAAGGACCCTTGGACACGGGACTGCAGGGCCAGGGATCGGACACTGACCTTCCGATTGGCAGACGACCGCTCTACCACCTGAGCCACAACTGCCCCCATGCTACATGAGCAGCAGGTGACAGCATAGCTTACAGGCTTCGCTTCACAAAATAATAATTTAGAAAAAATTTTTTTAATAAAAGCTGTACGTACATTTGAATGAATTAATGCTTTATTTCGAACATGTAAAAAGGAAATACACTAAAAGCTAAACATTTGAGTGTAATCAGCATAATTGGGGTAAGTGCTGGTGTTGTTTTGCAAAATTTGAGCTTTGTGGGAGCAACAGAGGAGGCCCAAGAATCGAGCCCTGAGGAACTCATCTTAGGTAAACTTTTGGGTGCCATGTGGCACTAACAATTACAGTCATTGTCGATTATTGTTTGCTCTATAAAATGACAGAAAATGGTGAATAATGTCGATCAGTGTTTCCCAAAGCCCCAGATGACGTCCTCAAATGTCTTGGTTTGTCCGCAACTCAAAAATATATTCTGTATACTGTCACAGAGGAGTGAAGAAACTTGAAAATACTCAGATATAAAAAGCCGGAATCAGATCTTCAGAACTCAAAACTGATTATTGTATTATCAATATAGCTGGCAATTAATGTAATAGTTGACACGTAAATCAATTATTATTTGCAGCTATGTTGCCATGCCATTGGTCAAACAGCCCATTATTCCAAAGACCTAATAGTTATTATAACTTAGTTCACAGAAGAGCTCAAGTTAAATATCAGCTGAAAAGTCTTTTAAGAGTCATACAAAGTCAAATATGATATGATTTATGCATTATCTGTTAAATTAAGAAATACGTTAAGGGTGTTTGGAAAAAAGTAAGTCACTAACTAATAGTCGTTAACCTCCAACTCCAAAGTGTGTATTTTAGGAGCAAAAGGCTTTCGGAGCAGTGGGCTTTTTGGTTTTCAGGATAACAGGCTGTCGGACTATGTACTTCCGTTCCAGGACATTTATGGAACTATTCGGGTTTCGGAATAAAATCGGCTTTCAGACCAATGGCGAGTCCCCAATTTGGGTACGTTTTAAGTACACAGACAAGTGTGTAAACAATGAAAAGGATTTATTGCCAAGTAAGTACCACTTCCAAGGAAATTGCCTTGGTTCTATGTACATAACATTTTTAGACTTTTAGACTTGAAAGATTATTAAAAAACAAGAACATTAGGGGTTACAGGGTACCGTTTTAATCTTATATTTAGTATTTGCATTAACATTAGTCCAGCAAGACCCAGTTAAGTCAAGTCACTTGTTTTGTTCAGCTTTCCAGAGTTTGGGTGGATTCAGAGTTTGCTGACCATGGAGACCGTGTCGAGTTGTTTTCCCTTCAGCTAACACGCATTCGGGTGTTGCAGAGTTGAGAAATCTTCTCCGGTCAGAGCTGGTCAAAAGCAAAGCAAAGAGAAAAGAGCAGTGTGTCCGTACTGAAGCTAAACAGGAAGAGGGTGAAGCGCATACACTTAATACCGTGCGCCAGTGGTGTGTATGCCAGGAAAAAGTATTTTGTAGGAAGTGTTGAGACTAATCTGCGACTCAAGCAGACCACAGTAGCAGAAAAGGAAAACCGTGTCCCGATCGTTTACACTGTTGTAGAAGAAGATAGTTTGTGGCCTACAAGCAGAGCTGTTGTGAAGACCATTGAGGCCATGTCAGCTTTAAGTTTTTGCACACTGCTGCACTTTTAAGAACATTATCATGTGCCTTTCCAGGAATGTGCTGCCTTTAACATTCTGAGGAAAGAAAACACGGGCAAAGAACAAAATGCACATCCTGATTATCAACACAAAAAGAAACTTCCATTACTTCCTTAACACGGGACGTGTGAACCCCTTCCTGTCGACCCTTTATCCTAAAAAGGCCCAAAAACGTGATGTTTTAATAATGAAACTACTGAGGTCAGCACTGAGGACAGGATATGTCCCTGCCAAAGTAACCCACAATGTCATTTAAATGTTGTTCTCACTCTCTTGTTCACACTCTCACACGCTCTTAGTTCCACAAAACTGCTATAAACTGGCTGTTCTAGCCACAAGTGGAATTAAAATGAAAACCAAATAACCAAATGTTAAGAGATTTGAAAGATTTGGACATGATGAGAAAATCAAACCCTTCCCTATTTTAAACACAATGAGTAAGCATTCAGCACAAACTGCCACACAAATAAGCTATTAACGCTCCGTGCTAAAGCTATCAAAACTAACTAAAAACTAATTAATTTAACCCTCCTGTCATCCAAGGGTCAAATCTGACCCATTTTCAAGGTTTCTACGTCATAAATTTCTTCAAATCTTTCAAGCAAATTGCCCATAAATAACACGGATGGTTCCATACAACCCTTTTTGCAAGTAAAGGATCACAAATTTTGGTTGTTTTATTAAATTTTATTTAGCATTTAAAAAAAAAAAAGTTTCAAAACAGTATCCTGACTAAGCTTCGGACAGTCTGTAATTATCCACTAAATCGTTACAAATAATTCACAATTTTCTTTTTTTTTTTTTTTTTAAATCAAAAATTAGGTTTAATTTCCTTTAAATGAGGTATATTGATTATGAATTCCAAAAATAAGTGTAAAACTAGTGGTAATGAGTTGGTGTTAATTGTGAATCTTGTGGGAGTGGAAAAAAAAGCGCAGAAAAAAGGATTTTTCTTTTTTTTAAAGCGTCAAAAAAAAAAGGGTTAATTTTTCATTTTCACCTGGGAGGACAAGTTGCATGGTCGACAGGAAGACAACGCAAGGGTTGAAGTGAATACTCAAGGTTAGCCCATGCTTCACGTTAAAGGGTAGGCTTGTCATTTCCTTTTTCAAATCTGCTTTAAAAACAACCTAACACAATAATCAGGCGTCATTTTGTGCAAAAAATGTAATCCAGCGTCAGTGAAATGTTTATCTGAAGCGGTCTGGGTTAAACAAATAAAGTTTATATCTTCCAAAGTATGTCTTTCGGTACAAAACTCTCTCTTTTTGTGAAAACAAAAAGGCCATTTTCTATTATATTGTTATTAAATTCATTTTTATTGTCTTTTAATGTAGGCCAAGTAGCTTGTGAAATATAAGGTGTGTCAAATTTGTGTATGCTACAGCCGTTATTTCACTATTTCTGATACATATTTAATCAACGTTTAAGTAAATGAGCATTGGGTCCGACTCGGTATCAGAGATATTAAAAGGACTGGGATCAGGATCAGGATCAGGACTAGGGCTGAACTATTAATCATTTTCAAATCGAAATCGCAGTTTGAAAGAATGCGATTAGCTAATCGTGAAGGCCGCAGTTAATAGAATGTGAAATATTTAGTTGAAATATTTTTATATATATATATATATATATATATATATATATATATATATATATATATAAGATTCAACTAACTTCTGTGTCAATAAACTATACATGTCTGGCCCTTGATGCGATTCTCATTTTCCAGTGTGGCCCTTAGTGAAACTGAGTTTAACACGCCTGCTTTAAAGTGCTCATATTATGCTCATCTTCAGGTTCATAATTGTATTTAGAGGTTGTACCAGAATAGGTTTACATGGTTTGATTTTTTTTTTGTACTGCACATTGCTGCAGCTCCTATTTTCACCCTGTGTGTTGAGCTCTCTGTTTTAGCTACAGAGTGAGACATCTCACTTCTGTTCCATCTTTGTTGGGAGTCGCACAGGAGCAGTACCTAGGTAAGGACTATTAGCCAGTCAGAAGCAGAGTATGAGGGCGTGCCACGCTAGCAGCTAGGTGAGCATTATAACGTGTGTTACAAAGTGACCACGTTTGTCTCTGAAGTAAAGGCTGGACTACAATAGAGCTGTTTGGAGCAGTTGGTGAACAGTGTTTTCTGTTGGAGATGGTAAGTCCCTTTGGGGGGGGACTTTGGGCTTTTTCACTTTGTAAACCTATAACATGCACCAAAAGATATATAACACAATAAAAATGTAATGGAAAAAGCCCAAAAGTATAATATGAGCACTTTAAAGCCCCTGTGATTGGAGTAGCCTATTTGTGTCTTTGGCGCCTCCTACTAGTGGGCTGGAATAAGCCTATATAAGAAGACACCTTCACCATATCTGTCAAATTCTCCTTTATCTCCACTGTCTGTCTCTCGTGTAATCATCGTTTTTATATTGAGACCTTTGCATTGAAAAAAAAAGACACAGAAATAAGTCTGTCTGCCTTACAAATGGTCTACAGACCGCACGTTTGCCGACGCTGACTTCAACTGTTGTACGAAAAATGCAACACTGTAGAAGAGAAGCTACTTTATCAGCCAATTCTGAGAGTTACAATGTAACGTTATGCAACGAGATGTTCAGTTAAATTGCACGTTGAAAAAAACAATAGCCTCCACGTTAAATAAAAGTGCTGCCTGCCAAACACCTGTCGGGTTAAACAAAGTTCGACTTCTTTCTATTGGATAGCCTACTGTACCTATAGGCCTATGTGACTTGAATAATCACCCACGTAAAAGTAAAAACGACATTAGCTTATTGAGAGGCAACAACTGCGACTACATGCCCTACTGCTAGTGCTCAACACCCCCAAATACGCCTCGTTTTCTCATATAAGGAAGTTACGCCAGACTCCTTTCCAAAATGTATACATTTTAAGGCAATTTGACGCGGCCTTGTTTGTAGTCAAACGCAACAGCTGCATACAGGACAATCATGTAAACTTCAGTGAGCATCCACTATTCAATTCGGCATTCATTTTATGGTCGGCGTCGTTGGAATATTGATATATTTAAAAGAAGAAGAAAAAAAAAAAATCAACTTCCAGTCGTCCAAAATCCGTGGCGAAGCGAAAGAGTCGTGTGAATGTGGTTCGAATTTCGTAGTGTCTTTCGCACATTCGGCTATATCGGCGATAAACAGCAGAGGTTTCATTCGTCCGTTTGGACAGTTCCCTTTTTTTTCGCCTCGCGAGTTAACGGAACGTACAGCCTACGTCTTCTATTCCCATCCCGTGACAGCACACATTAGCCAACTGGATGGTTCCCTTACCTGGTACCCGTTTTGTCCCCCATCTCCTCAGTGCTGTGTGGACACTAGTACGTCTAATGTAGCCTACGCTGCTCTGTTGTCAGTGCTGGTCCAGGCTGTGTGCTGCTGCCCTGCTGCTGCTGCCAGCTTTTTGGAATAAGTCTGTTTCCGCAGTTTAGGGACAAAAACCACGCCTACATGTAATATGATGGGCACGACAATCACTCAAGGCACTTTAATACACCTGCAATCCCAATGCATGCACTCTACTAATAGCATTAGCCAAGAGTAGGCTAAACAGCGGTGGCTAAAGTAAACTAGCCTACATTTAGGAAACTAATACTTACAATATAAGTTAAAGTATTCAAAGTAAAAGCAAAAAAAAAAGTGCTATGAGCATAAGTCATCATAAGTTGGAGCTATAGACTGAGACGTGATGGTTCCCAACATAGGGGTTGGGCCCCTCCAAAGGGTCACAAGATGAATCTGAGGGGTCGTGAGATGAATAATTGGGGCAGGAAGAAGAAAAACAAAGTTATGATACATAAATCTCTATTCATAAAACAAAACTTTTCTCTAATATATTATTTTTTTTTTAATTGATAATTTCACTAGTTATTTAAATGAAATAGTAACTACAGCCCTTTTCCGAGCGGTGGGATTTTTGCAGTTCCTAGAACATAACGTTCCTAGAACCCTTTTTTTTTTTTTTTCTCGTGTTCCGACTGGACTGGGGATTATTAAATTCCTCTGACCGCAGTTCCTGTAACTCTTTCAGCTCCTACTTCACGGCAGGGTCTTTCCCTTTTACACACAGGAACCCTTAGTGACCTATCAACATCTGAAACACAAACGGTAGGCTACATATTCTTCGCTGTTTGTTGCAATTGGCCTACGTATGCTAACTCATAAGACAAATATCACGCATTCAACCAGGCCAGCTAATTGTTAATGCTAGTTAAACTTACCCGTCGTTTTGTTTGCCTGTTGTGCTCTGCACTTCTATCTTCTTCCATCATATTAATTAGGATCATGTTACGCTGGAGCCTTCGTCTACTGTGTTTCTCTGTTAAGTATTCCAGCCTAGTCTTTAAACGCCGCCGTTCAAACTCCATTTATTCTTTATTGTATCGCTAAAGTCAAGTGACGACGCTATAAAGACACGTTGCCGTGCTTGCGTCACTCCCTTACCCCTCCTACCAGTTCCTATGGTCACTTGGCCAGTGCGAATGCAAATGGAAAATCCAGTTTTGGGGGAGAGTAGTTAGTAGAACTGTTTAGAAGTGGACTGTTCCTAGAACTACGTTCCTGTAACTACTTGGTCAGAAAGCGGCTTATAGCTGCAAAACAAATGTGTAGTAGCCTAGAGTAAAAAAATATTGTAGGCTACAATTTCCCTCTGAAATGGAGTAGAAGTATAAAGTAGCAGAAAATGGAAATAGTCAAGTAAAGTTATAACATCTCAAGTATCTTGAGTACAGTTTTTAAATACATATCGCTAGTTACTTTCCACCACTGATTGGCAGCAGAGCAGGCTATATAGGCTACAGTATAGCCAATATATAGTGCACTACACTAATGTTGCGTTCCAGGCAAGCCGTAACCTTTGTTTTCATAACCTTCTACTGTGAAAGTGCCCTGGAATGGCAGTCAAACCCGTAACTTACTACTCGTGAACTCGTCCCAGATCGTAGTACTCCCAGTCCCAATTTTTGACGTCACACACACATAAACAACAATGGTGACCCCTGTTGATGCTGTACAGACGCTGGTGATAAACGGTGAGAAATATAAATAAAAAGACATGAATAGGCAACGTAAAGTAATTCCGCACGTTGTAATCAAAACAATACACATACGATTGTGTACTACTACAGGTTATGTTTATTAAATGAAGCCCAAAATATGTTGCCGACTAGAAATCGCTAGTATCAGCTAGCGCTAGCTAACATCAACGGTAGGTAGCCGCTAGCTAACGCTAATGCTAGCTAGAAGGGTTTGTCGTGACTCTGCCTGGAACGCTACCAAGTCGTGAGTCGTGACTTTCTCTGCGCTCACCTAGTTTTTGTGACATCACAACTATTTTGGAAGCCAATCAGGGTCCAGTAGCCTATTCAATTTGTACAAATGTGATATAGAAACCTAAAGCCTCCAGTACTCACACATTATGATGCATTTGCATATCAATAGATTTCAGAGAGAGAAGTAGATGCTTTTGGTTAATGAATCTTAAAAAGAAAAGAAAAAAGAGGTAATTTACCTTTTTTTGTGGAAAAAACATATCACACACACTTACTCCAGTTTGTGCCTCTCAGGTTTTAGGATAGAATTGTGTCACAGAATCTAACCATCATTTTCTCTAAAATAAATTCTATAGTTATTAATTTTTTCAGCCAGATGGCTGGAAGAATATTTGAGGATTTTGGAAATAGGCCTACCTTAAGAACAACGGTAAACAACCTTCCTTTTTTTTTTAGAAAAACTGTGAGGGTTTCCTCTGTGACCAGAGTGCTAATATGAGGCCCACAAACTGGGACTCATTTATATTCAAAGGAAAGAGTGTTTTTACGTGTTAAACATGTCCGAGTTGAGGAGATAGGACTATTTAATTGCAGAACGTGATTGAAACTTCATATTTATTGTGTACAATTAAAATAGTTAAGGGTCATTTTAGTGTTGCTGATATTCTTCACTTTTACCGTTGCCAAAACCAAGTTACCAAGTCATTTTTTTTATTTGTTGTAGACAGTCAGCACAGACATACACGGTAAGATAATGAAGTATCCGACCGAACCAAAAAATAAAAAAGGGGAAGGGGGGAAGCAAGAGTGATCGCTCTCTTCTTTTAAAACAGTTTTAATAAGACAGTGGTCCATCAATTCAGAAGTTTATCCAAGTTGTGGGTTATGTCCTCCGTTCTTATATATCTATGCTCCGTTCTATAGAGCTCCGTCGCCTCCTTATTGAGTAGATGATTTTATTTTGAAAGGTGTGGCAAGAAGTGGCCCAGTGTGGGAGTGTCAGGAGTGATCGCTCTCTTCTTTTAAAACAGTTTTAATAAGACAGGGGTCCATCAATTCAGAAGTTTATCCAAGTTGTGGGTTATGTCCTCCGTTCTTATATATCTATGCTCCGTTCTATAGAGCTCCGTCGCCTCCTTATTGAGTATTAGAGGATTTTATTTTGAAAGGTGTGGCAAGAAGTGGCCCAGTGTGGGAGTGTCACTGGGTGCAATAGTGAACGCCTTGTATGCGGCTTTTCTGTGAGACGGCGCTGAACCGCAGGCTGCAGACAAACGGAACGTTATCAGGCCCGTTATTTAACCGCTGTATTACCACTTTGTACCGGCTGTTCGTGTGTTTGGAGACCGGAGTCATGGCTAACCGCTCCCTGTGGTCGCTCTGTCTGCTGCTGGCGCTGCTGCTGCCGCTGGAAGGTAAGGCTTTGTCCCGAAAACACCTCAGCGAATCCACATGTTCGCCTTTTGTGCCGCTGCCGCACTCTGATTCAAGGCCGAGTAACGGTCTACCGGCCTGGGAGCAGACGTTAAAGAGACAGAGAGCAGAAAGCCAATCATTAGCCTACATGTCCACTCACAAAACAACAAAAAAAATCTTTTATTATACATACACGCGTAATATACTTACTAACATTGTAGCTTCATTCGGTTTTTGTGGCTCCATTTGCTCCAGATATCAGGCTACTGATGCTGATGTTACCCGGCAGTAATATATTCAGTAATTACACATTAGTACATGATTCTATAGAGTTTGTCACAGCATGTGAAGTTATTTTAGCTATTAATATAATAACATATCTGTAGGCTATATCATTGAAATATAATGTTAGTTATTATGATCAAAGTGATGTGGCACCACCCACAGTATCCTGAGCTGCCTGCCTGTCTGGTTTGCAGCTGCACATGCCATGCTGACAATGAGGTCACTCTCAGTGCTGATTAGTATGGGAAGTTAGTCACTCAAAGGTGAATAATTTAAGTGCAAAATGATTTCATTCTGTATTATAGCACGTGTCCTCACGCCCCAAATTCTCTCCACCTCCACCTTATATATGATCAGCACCCAGACCACCAGGTGCAAGGCAGAGGGAGCCCGCTGACATTTGATTGCATCTTATTTGGATTGTTTCTTCCAAAGGGCTGCATGATATTCATAACCCACGGAAAAGCTGCAGTCAGAAAATGATTCCCCCAATCAGTGTGTTCGGCTAGTAAATGCTGTGCTATGAAGCTAATTATGCAAATGAGATGTAAATTATGTGAATTCATTTTGGCTCCCCAAGCCGGTGGGTTGGGTTTAGGCATACTGTTGAACATGCTTATGCCAGGTAGTTTAAGTATCATTTAAAAATAAATCTTAATCTTAATGTTAATATTAGAGTTAGTCGGGTTAGGTGAAGATTTGACGTTGCAGAGAATCGGATAGGGCTCCAACTAACAATTATTTTCCTAGTCGATTCATAGCTTAGTTATTTGGTCAATAAAAACGAAATGTCAGAAAATGGTGAAAAATGTTTTGGTGATGACACCATAAAATCAGAATTGATTCCGAGGGGCTTGACAGCAGAACAAGAAAAAAAGACCAGATTCCAAAAATAGATAGAGAAGGATAGAGCAGAGTGAAGGAACAATGACAGCAATTAGCTGGAGTGTATACTGTATACTTTATATTCTTGTATATTTGCCGTTTAATCTTGTCTTTCTTCATTAACACTGCTTACAATTATCTTTACATTTTTTGTCTGATGTATATCAATAGTATATATGTGGGTGTTCGCAAGGATATGGTACTGTATACGTTAAAGTCCTTTACTGCAGCTGCATGTTGAAACCTGGATATTGTGACACACACACACACACACACACACACACACACACACACACACACACACACACACACACACACACACACACACAAAACACACACACACACACACACACACACACACACAAACACACAAACACACACACACACACACCACGTGTTTGTTTGTCTCTGCTTTTGTTTCCTGTCTGGTAAATGATCTCTGTTCTGAAATTCAGACAACAAGAGCGGATTAGTGCCCCATGGGCCCAGTTTGGCACCAGGGCCGGGGGGGTTTTGTCTCTGTGTGAGCAGTAACACCCGCAGGACCGGGAACACTGATCACTGAAATGGTCGCACCTCTACAAATAAAAAAATAAAAAATGAAATCAAAGAGAGCAGTTTCCACATTCCTAAAGTTCGAGCCGGGCGATATGGAAAAAAAATCAAATATCACGATATTCTTTTACCCAAATACATTGGTGTGGCGATATTGTAGGGTTAACATTTCACAAAATGTTAACACAATGAGAGTTTTGACAAATAATCACCAGTAATGTGGATATAATGACTAAGTGGGAAAAGGCAAATAATAGAACAGCTAGAACAGTCTGGTAAGTTCAGAAAAGGACATCACTTTACTGTAATGCAGCCTTTAAAACCAGGAAAAGACAACACTTATGTCATATCACGATATTACGATATCCAAAATCTAAGACGATATCTAGTCTCATATCACGATATCGATATAATAACGAGATATTGCCCAGCCCTATTTGGGACTATCCTTTTGGGTTTCATGTGTCAGATTCAGTGTAACGTGTCTGCTTCCTCTGTCTGTCCCTGTGTCCTCCCTGGTCTGTAGTCCTGTCTCAGGACCTTGACCTGACCGTTGCTCTGGATAACGATGACGACCGTAAGTACAATAAAACTCCATTCACCCGTTTAAATGTTTAACGGAAAGTACCAAGCGATATATTTTGAAGTGCGGTTGTCTGAGCTAGCTGTTAGCTACAGTAGATGGTGGTCGGCACGCCCCCCCCCAGTTAGGTGCCATACCTTTTTGAACTTTAACAGCCACTGAATACTTAATATGGAAATATTTAACTTTGAAGACCATGTCTGATCTGAATTTATTTGTTCTGAAATCAACTCTTTGAAATTTAAAATATGGCAATTCTTGGTTTTACATAAAAACCTAAATGTCAGCATAAATAATCTCAATGGTCACAAATTCAGAAACCCCCGAGAGTTAGCTATGGACAATCATTTGATTAATCGCGATTAAATATTTTCAATTGAGTTGACAGCCCTAATCATTATACAGATATAGTTCATAATTCATCTTTCACTCTCACAACAGCGACCCCCCCACCAAAGCCAGCAAAGCCAGCCGAGCCTGCTGGAGGAACGGGAGGAGGTAAGAACCACAGCAGCTACTCCACACACTCATCATTTCATTCTATAATAATGATATCTTATGATGTAATACAACAGCATCTTAACCAGGATCATTTCTCCTGGTATGAACCACTGGAAACCAGTCAACCAAATGCTTTTATATGATTTGAGGAACAGTGGAGCAGGACTGCCGAAAAAAAAACCTGCGACAGTTATTTCAATTTTTGAGTTTTAAGTCCTCCCGCTGCAGCTCCCCTGTAGGGTTGGCTATTGTAGGATTCTCGTAGGGTACAGATTTGATCATTGGCAAATTATCAAAGATGTTTTATCAATAAAGTTATGAATATGGTTATTAATAACTTTATCAAATCGACAAACAATCAAAACGGGGCACCACCCTGCAAGTCAGAGACCAATAATCAAACTGTGGAACAGTCTCATTTCTGTGGTAATCCTTTAAAAAAGGAAATAAAGGAAGGGGTGAATCCAAGCACGGACCTGATCGACCAGCAATTATTACAACAAGTACAAAAATAATCACAAGCAACTGCTAATTAAGTATAATAAGATTTATTAACGTCACAATTATCAGTAGCTAATCAATAATCCTTCAATAATAAACTTATATATCTTTTACAATATCACAAACAAAACAAAGCAAAAACAAAGCAGCATGTGTCATGGACACGTGTGTGTGTGTGTGTGTGTGTGTGTGTGTGTGTGTGTGTGTGTGTGTGTGTGTGTGTGTGTGTGTGTGTGTGTGTGTGTGTGTGTGTGTGTGTGAGCAAAAGAGGAGGGGCGGTGTCAAAATGTAGTCCTAACACAAAAACCAAAATGGCTACTCCTGTGAGCTGCACAAAACTATTTAGCCTCAAGAGGGCGGTAGTGGCGCTCGTCAGCAGCCACGGAGAAACTTCCTCCAAAAAGGCAGAAAGGGGGAAGTTTAGTCGACTTTGAGAAGAAAAACGTTGTTTCCTTCTCACTGCAGATATGAAAACACTGGCGCGTTTTCAAGGATCCACCAAAATAAAATCCACTTTCTCCAGAAAATGGAAGTTCAGCACAAGCGCTTGTGAGCTCCCCTCAGCAACGGAGTTGCAATGGAAGACGAGGATTTTCCTAGGATCAGGCTTTTTATAGGTTAGGACCCCCTGCTGTGTTTATGGTCCCGCTGAACCAATAGGAAGACTCGAAACTCTTGAAAGGGTGAAGACTACAATCTTGTAGTTCTTTGACTTCCTGCCAGGTTTAACCAGACTTAAAATCAGGTTTAACCAGACTATTGGTCCCCAACACTATCATTTGGATTTTTACGATTCCGACGCCGAACCGGTACTTCAGATTCCTAAACCGATTCTTGAAAAACTGAAAAGTGACATCAAAGAAAGGCTTTTACATCCGTTTTGGTGAGCCCAGAGGGAAAATATGGCATTTTAAAAGTAGCCTACATTTACAGTAGCTAGCTAATGGTAGACTACAGAGAAAGTGTGGTATTTTTACGTCTATTTCTGAGCAACAGAGAGAAAGCATTTCAGTCAACACATTAAGTGGAACCGAAATGAGGAACCGAAATTTGCGTTCTAATCCGGTTCGCATAGGAACCGGTTCCATAGTGGAACTGGGTTTCGGTACCCAGCCCTAATCCCACAATGCATCTGTGGTGTAGCCAGACCTTACTCCACAGCGCTGTGGAGATCGGTCTGGCAATGCAAGACTAATAATTCAATGATGTGTGTAGGTTTTAATCTGGAGGATGCAGTCGATGTCGTCGGCACCACCACCACCACCACCACCAAAGCCCCACCCAAGGTTGTGCCGAAAGCCCCCACAGGTACCAAGGCCCCAGTCAAGCCCAAACCCAAGCCAGGTGAGAGACTGCAGCTTCCTCTGTGTTTATAGCCAGCGTTCCTCCTGAGGCCAGCACCTCAACTGCAGAGAGCACCAGGTCTTTATTACAAGCACTTTGCCTTTATTTCATATTCCCTGCTTTATATTACTTTGAGCTGTTTCTGTTTGAATTTGCGGTTAATCCAGATTCAACCCTTCTTCCCTTCTTGTTTGCCTGCAGTCTGGATCCTCTTCCTTTTATATGAGAACTGCTCTCACTCTCTAATTCATTTTAGTCATGAATTTCCATTTTGCTATATATATATTTTTTTAAATCAGGTGTTAAGCTACTGTCGCTGCACAGATATTTCACATGAAAAAGCCTCCTCAAATGGAATACCTCCCCTATTTCGTGGTAGGCTTTTAATGTGAAATATGTGCAGGAAGTGCAGAGTTTCATTGGCAGTAGCTAAACAGTGGTTGGAAAAAAGACAAAGCAGAAGCAGTGGGAATGCACATTATAGAACAATATGAATAAAATAAATTGAATACATGTACAGTATGCAACACATACAGCTCTATAAAGGGGTAACCATTTTTGAAATGAGTCCAAGATTGCTGCAGTCGGCAGCGGCGAAACAACCTGCAATGTAATGTTAATGAGCAATTGCGCACCTTTAGTTTGCATCCACTAAAAGAGCTATTATTATTATGCAAGTGTCTGACAACATTATGGAAAGGATCCCTACATAGATAGACCTTTTTGTTTAAACAGTAAGATCATTTTTGTTTAACAAGAAACAGCCCAAATTACCAAACTTACCAGACTCCCTTTAAATAAGCAGTAATTTTATCATCGTAAAACACTTCGCTGTTCATCTTTCCACTGTTCTAATCAATAAAGCAGTTGCTTATTCAATCACCACTCTGGTTTGGTTGGAATAAACCCTTAATTCATCCATTTACATGTGGCGATATGCTGTCTCTATACACGCTAAAAGTAATGATTATTTACATGGAGTCTGGTGGAGATATGCTGTCTCTATACACACTAACAGTCCTGATTATTTCCATGGAGTCTGGTGGGTTTGGCAATTTGCAGTTTCTGGTTAAACACAAAGGATCTTACTCTTTAACAGAAAGGTCTATCTCTGTAGGGATCCTTTCCATAATTTTGTCACACACTTAGAATAATAATCTGAGCCTGTCAGCGGCAAAAACAGAACTTTTAGTGGACGAAAATTGACGATGCACATTTGCCCCATAGCGTTACATTTCAGGTTGGATTGCAGCTGCCGGTTACAGCGTTCTCGCTCAATACTGGACTAATTTCAAAGATTTTTTTTCATATTAGTCAATTAGACACCAGTGCATGGGAAAATAGGGTCCAGGTTGAAGTACGAGCAGCCTGTTGCTAGGCGTAGCTCAGTTTGAACACCGTGTGGGAGTTGTGCTATAAATGATCGTTGAATTATTAAGGAGGTAACAGACACCTTATATCATACGTTAGCTTGCTCACATGTGACAGCATACATTACTCGAATGGTCTTTTGAATTTGAGTTGTTATTACCCTCTCAGTTTATATGTTATACTGTTATGTTGTTTTTTTAAAACTTTTTTTTGCCTTTTCATTTTGCAAAAACATTGACCCCGGAACTTCTGACTCTACAGCTGCTGATGACTTTGACCTGGCTGACGCCTTGGACCCCAACAATGACATTGGTGGCAAGGATAAGAACAAGGGGCAGGGAGGTGGGTGGGAGCGTCTCCCGCAGGATTAGCATTTGTTAGCTGTTAGTTTGCTATCACTCCCAAGATCATCATTTTAAAGGATTGCATGTGGAAGTAAAGCCGCTATGTGTAGAATATCACCACCTCAGATATGTCAGAATCTGGTGGACAGCTTATTACCATGCCAGCACCTATGACATCAGAGTAGTTTAATGATTAGATGCTCTAATCTAAACAGGTTCTACACATAGCTGCTTTAATAGATAGAAAGCCATAATAGGTGACGCACAGTATATTTAAGGCTGGGCATTTTAAATTAATTTGTTTGGTCGTTTGGTACCAGATTATAAAGAAGCATCGCCCTAATAAATATACTGCAGCCTATCCACTCATCTAGAGCTCAACAGTGACCGGCCACTTCATGAACTGCTCTGGTCCCGGAAGTGTTTTTCCCCGTTCAATATCTCCATTGACGTTTCAGAAAATGCTTTTATATATACAGTATATGTACAGAAACGATCCTAGGCTTCAGTGGTAGCAGCTCGCTCTAGCCGTTCGCGGGTACAGTAAACATTTCCATGGTAACGGCGAGCTCCACCAATCAGAGACGTCGCTGTTACACTTACGATTGTGGGAGGTGTAGTATTTCACCATAGGATCGCAAATTAGAAATGTTTTTATTAAAACAAGGTTGATTTCATACCGACCTCTGGCTTCTACAGGAGCAGAAACGTCACAGCTCGTGGTTAGGTCTACCTCGCATGGTTTAGACATCATTCTCTTCCGGAACCATTCTGTTGAGCTCTTTACACTGTGACCTCATACCTGTGTCTCCATTCAAGTTCTCCAACTCTCCCACACACACATCCTCAAATCGAGCAAAGTTATTTAGTGTCCAGAAATCATGCGGGAAAGTCTCCCAAAATTTGAATTAGTTTTGCAGTATTTGAAAAATAAGGATAAGCAGTTAATCTACGACTCTCCTCAGTCATTCGGACATTCCTGTAAAACTTGCCACAGCGCGTGCAGCTCATTAAAAGCAACCGAGACAGCGTTGCTGTGGCTCATCCATCGGGACAGCTGTCCCCACAGTCTGCTTGAATAAGCGCTCTGTTGTCGAGCTCTACAGAAGAACTAGATAACACTCCTCCAAGAGAGGCAACTCATTGTCTTCATCTGTTGCTCATCATCCCCTCCCTCCATGCTGATACAGTAACGCTGTCCCCCCCCACATGCTGTTTCTGCATTCTTTAAGTTTAACTGCTGAAGAACGAAATATGGTTTTATATTCTGATATATTCATTAAAACAGTTTCCATGTTTCATTCTCAGGTAATGCTTTATATTTCTCTCTATTTCTGTAATTAAATAACCTGTTGTGCGTAGATATCTAAAGTGATCTTGATTCTCTGAATGAAATGCATCATTATTTTTAATAGTGAAATGTTCCCTTATGTACAAGACTGCTGGGGATCAACCTTACAATATATAGTCACGTAGAGCGAGTATTAGAGCAAGATTGTAAAATCGGCTGATATATATGACATATATTATATATAGCTTATTGCAGATAGATCTGTACTGGTGGATATGTCTTAGTATGCATCTTGTTTAGAAAAGAAAACATCTAAATGTATTTATCTATCACTACCGGCCTCAAAAATCCAGTCCAATCAGTCGGACTATATTAAGTACAAATTTGGCATCATATGCAAGCTACTTTCAACTTAAAGGTGCACAAATCTTGTTCATATATACTGTACATGAGCAAAGCATTTCAAGTTACACAAAACATCAAATACCATTTGGAATCACGGATCACTGAAAACTAAGGCCAGTCATTTTCCGAATCCATTAGATTTCGATTGACAAGGTCCCGATTCGATTACATTTTGGTTTCGATATCAAATAGGTTAGGGAAATTTCAGTTACAATATCAATTTTGCCTGGATATAAAATAGATTCGTCGAGAACTGATGCTGTGAATTGTACAGGCAAAAATCCACCCTCAAATGTTTTTTGTTTTTTTTAATATTGCACCAGGTTAATGTTTACATTAAGAATCGAACCCCGAAAAGTTGGGTGATGGGTAATACGTCTATGTGGAAAAGGCATGTATTAAAAGATCAATTTCAGGATTTAATTAATCGAGATCAGATCACTCAAACAAAGATCGATTTTAATTGGAGAATCGATTATTCTAACCCAGCCCTACTGAAAACACAACAGAGCGAGAGGAACCAAATGGAGAGATGGTTTGTGCTGAACACTGACGGATCAATGACCCCCAGCTTAACAAATGAAGCTCTATGCAAATCCATAATTTAGAGTTTCCTTTGCCTTTAAGCAGCTTTCTTTAAGTTCATCATTTAGTGATTCCATCATTCAAGCGTGGTGATTATCTCCGACTCCTATTTCAGGTGGATTTACTGACAACGAACTGTTGGATGTCAGCAAAGATAATACCTACAAGCCTGATAAAGGCAAAGGTAATGTGTGCACCTTTATAGGAAATCCACGTAAAACTTGGTCTCTTAAGGAATTTAACCATGCTGTTATTCTGTGTTTCCACAGGTGGGCGTCCAAGCGGGGACGATCAAATTAACCAGTACGACGACAACAATGGTGGGTCTTCTTTGTCCCCAGTGTGTGTTTATGAATGCATGTCTGTCTGTTCGGCTGCCAGACTTTAGTGTGTATCTGTGTGCGTGTGTGTTTGCAGAGACCACGGCAGAAGTGGGCACCATTGCAGGGATCGCAAGTGCGGTTGCTATGGCGCTGGTGGGTGCAATCACCAGCTACATCTCCTACCAGAAGAAGAAGCTGTGCTTCAGTATACAACGTAAGGCTTTAGCACTCCAGTCATTAGAGTTGTCAGTCCCTCAGGACATTAACCTCGTCACTACTGTCCCTACTGTCACTACGGCTGCTGGTACGGCTGAAAACGACCGTACTAAAACTGGACCGTTTGAATGCCTTTATGTCGGCTTAAAGCTACATGTCCACTGTGGCGTTTTTTTTTGACGTAAGGGATCGTCCCGCTTCCCAGCATTGGACGCTTGATGGGTTTGCAACTAGCTGTTATCAATTTCTGACATGCTAAGAAAACAGGCTACACCTTCCTACAACCGCGATGACTACACCTGATTGGACGAACGCTTTACTCGTGGGCTGTCTGTTCCCGGATTTCAAACCAGACCAAAATGGCTAATAGTTCACCGAAATGTGTTCCTGAAAGCATTGAATGTGAGAAATCTGTCTTCAGTTTCGATCAACGGTCAGTTTAAAAAGACTTTTGGGAGTTTTCGAGAGATGAGGAGAGTCGAGCCGCCCCTGATTTGCATGAAGTAGCATGGATTCAACTTCATGCAAAAAAGGAGCGGGCAACTCGATGCTCTCTCTCGAAAGATGCCGCGATGCGACCAGAATGCATTGCCCGGCTGCTTACATAGACAACGAATGAGAAGCATGGAAATGATGCTGCTAGTGGACACGTACCATAAGTAGCAGCTGTTTTCAGTGATAAAGCAACTGTCTACTACCTGCTTAGTACCAAACTGCAGGGCAAGGCAGCTATATTTGGAAAGCACATTTTAGCAACAAGGCAATTCAAAGCGCTTTACATAAAACATTAGAAAGCAGTTAAAAACAATAAAAAAGATTAATTAAATACAATAGAAAATAAAAACAAGCTAAAATAGAATAAGAGTTATAGAATACTAGAATAGAAGTTACAGTGCCGTGTAGACAGAAAAGTCTTCAGCCTTGATGTAAAAGAACTGAGAGTTGCAGCAGACCTGAAGTTTTCTGGGAGTTTGTTCCAGATATGTGGAGGATAGAAACTGAACGCTTCTTCTCCGTCTTTAGTTGTGACTCTGGGGACAGAAAGCAGAGCTGACCCAGACCACCAGAGAGGTCTGAGTGGTTCAGCAGCAGATCAGAAATAAACTGTTCAGTGCTTTATAAACCAACAGTAGTAGACAGACAGTAAGCCAGTGTAAAGACCTCAGAACTGGAGTGATGGTCTCAGTGAGGACTTGAGCAGCAGCGTTCTGGATCAGCAGCAACTGTCCTAATGATTTTATTTAGGGAGACCTTTCTAAATCCTGCTAAGACATAAGTCCTTTAAAGGAACACGCCGACTTATTGGGAATTTAGCTTATTCACCGTGACCCCCAGAGTTAGACAAGTCGATACATACCCTTGTCATCTCTGTGCGTGCTGTAAGGCTGTCTGATGGTTCCAGCATTAGCTTAGCCCAGCACAGATCCTGCAGGTGAATGGTTCCAACTAGCCTACTGCTCCGAATTGTGACAAAAGTGACAAAATAACACCAACATGTTCCTATTTACATGTTGTTATTTGTATAGTCACAGCGTGTACAAAAAACAACATAACATGAGACACAGCCATCTTCTAGCAGTAAACAAACCGGGAACTATATTCTCAGACAAGCTTGCTGCGAGCATATCACTCCGCCCAAGTACTATATTCTTCCGCCTAGTTCCCGGTTTGTTTACAGTTAGAATAAGCTAAATTCCCAATAAGTTGGCGTCTTCCTTTAACCGTTGATATATTCTTAAGGTGATAGTAGGCTGACTTTGTAATTGTCTTAATGTGGCTTAATTATCATCAGTCCAAGATTTTTGACTTTGTCTGTGGTACATTGCCGATTGAAGCTGAGGGCTTACTTTTAATCATTCCTCTCAGGCTCCCAAACAACTACCTCAGTTTAATTTAATTGAAGTAACTTCTGGCACATCCAGTCGTTGATGTGTTCCAAAACTCAGTGTTAATATTTGACCAGAGTCCCCTGGCGATATGGTTATGTAAAGTTGTGTGTAATCTTTGTAATAATGGTAACTTATTTCTGTTGTTTTCCATAATCTGCGCCAGTGGAAGTATGTACATGTTAAACAGAAGAGGCCCCAGAATTGAGCCTTGGGGAACTCCACATGTCATATTTGTGTGTTAATGTGTAATTTACTAAGAGAAAAAATATTGGACAGCACTTTAGATGTTTCCTAGCACTTTAAATGTTTTCCTTTACACACTACTAAAGTCTTTACTAAGTTTTAATGCAACCTGATTTAGTAAACCACATTTGAAACTAGCTAGTAATTTAGGAAGGACTTCATTTAGACTTTATTCATTTATGAATAGCTGGTGCAACACAACCCTGTAGAGAACACCCAATTATTAGTTGTATAACTAGTAGTGAAATCATAGCAGCAGTAGATACAGTTGCAGTTAGTAACACTAGAAGCAGTAGTGGTAGTAGCAGTGGTCACAGCAGCGCAGTACTTGTATTTGTCGATGCTCACTAAATGTTGTTGTGTTGTGACAGAGAGCCTGAATACTGACATGGTGAAGGCTGAGAACCCTGAGGCTGTGGTGGCAACAGAACCACAAGGTAAACACATCTCTACCGCACTCCACTCTCATTAGGTACAACTTTTATTTTATTGATCGGGAAAGGGAAACTCGGTAACATCTATTGTGCACTCTTTTCCAGTCTCGGCTATTACTATAAAAGCCCTAATATAAAACAATAGATGCTAGCGTGGCACGCCCTCATACTCTGTTTCTGACTGGCTAGTAGTCCTTACCTAGGCACTGAGCATGTGCAACTCCCAACAAAGATGGAACAGAAGTGTGATGCCTCAGTCTGTAGCAAAAAATAGAGTGAGTAACAGAGTGTAGTAAAACAGAGAGCTCAACACACAGGGTGAAAAGAGGAGCTGTAGCAATGTGCAGTACAACAACAATATGGTGTTTTTTGAAGATTAAACCATGTAAACCTATTCTGGTACAACCTCTAAATACAATTATGAACCTGAAGATGAGCATAATAAGAGCACTTTAAGTACCAGAGGGCACCTATGACCACATGCGTGCGCTTAAGTTGTAGCTCATTTCGAAAGTTATGTAACCACTGTTCCTACGTTGGAAAGTTTACGCACGTTAGTCAACTATAACTGTAAAATGAAAGGATGTTTTGCTGCCTTGTCATCTTTACTAGTTAACAGTTAGCTATAGACAAGAGAAAAAAATCTTTAAATCACCATGCCGCTCAAAGGCCACAGCTGGCAGCTGCCGGCAACTTTTAAGGTGGAATGTTTTCTTGCATGTTACTCAATGCATGAATTGATGTCAGGAATCAATCAACACACCTTAAATGTCAATATGACAACTTTGACCACTGAATCTGTTTTGTATTGTCTCTCTTGCATGATATATGCTTCAGTGATGATTGGAAATATTGGAAGAATATTCAATTTCATCCGGAGTATGCAAACTTTCAATGTTCTATTTCCTCACTTGGAGTGAAAAAGTGGCGGGTGCGCTCCGGCAGCATACACCCCTGGGTGTAAAACTGTCACTCTGGCAGCCTGCCGGCAGCTGTCAGCCAAGCACAGACAGGGACATACCCCTCTCCAGCTGGCGGAGATGATAAAGCAGACCTTTTTTTTTCTTCCCTTTTTTAATAATGAGAAAGTATTAACTATACATTTAAATAACACTGTCAAAACACTCACTGCGTGCTTCCGTGAAGATGCCGTCGGATGTCTCTTGTCATTTGTAACAGCTGATCGAGATGATGTGTGTATAAACCCCTGTCTGTTTTTTATTCTGCCTCTGCAGTCCAACAGACTCTGCTGGAGCCACCCAACGCTGAGCCTCCCACTGAAGAGAATGCTGTGTAACACACACACACACACACACACACACACACACACACACACACACACACACACACACACACACACACACACACACACACACACACACACACACACACACGAGCGCCTACAGGATAGACTGTCTATTGTAGCATGTCCTTGTTGATCCTGCAGCTCTGTGCTGTGAAGGTTGGGATTTGTAGTCCTTCTACGCTGAATGTGAACACAGATTTTTCTTTTTTTAATTCTATGCTGTAAACATGGCCGACAGTGTATCGAACCTTGCCAAATGTATGTGTATATAGTAAGTTATTATTCACGGTTTAAACACCACTGACAATGTTTTTTACAGTTATCCAGCCTTCAGCATGTTCTCTGTGATTCCTCCGCTGGGAGCTGGAGCTGCAGTTTGTAGCATTTTGCTGAGCTCCAGACACACAGGGGTGTTGAAATGCTGAAAAAGTAAATACAAAAAAAATGATTGATCTCATTATACATTGGAGAAAGAAACTCCTCTGGGTGTGTGTCGAGCTTCTCTAAATTCACAGGGAGTCAGTCATTGTTCAGTGGACTGGATTTAAGGTGGATAAGTTTCCTGATTGATTGAGTTTTGGCTAGCACTTTACATGAAGGTATCTACATAAGAGTGACATGACACTGTCATGAACACATGACACTGTCATGAACCCTAACCCTAACCCTAACTCTAACTTGTCATGACAAAACAATGCCACTTAATGACAGAAGCGCTATGTCGTAAACGTTTATGACTTGTTTATAATGTTCATGACCGTGTCATGTCACTCTTACGTAGATACCTTCAAGTAAAGTGTAACCGAGTTTTGTCAGGGAATTCCAGCTGAACTTCACGTGAACCAGGTAGCGCCGCGATACACGCCCAGTGTTTCTCCTCCTTTTACATATTTTTTTTTTTTGACAAATCAAAGTTGTGTTTCAGCAATCAGCAACAGGGCCTGAAATTAGCACCCGACCGCGCGACAAAATGCGGGTGAATTTTGCCACTGGCGGGTGAAACTGCCAATCTACCTGCCTCGTTTGCGGGTAGCCAATGGAAATTTTTTTTGCCACTATTTTCTTTCACATTTGAACCAAGTCCCCCATTTCCTTGGATTTGAGCTCAAATGTGTATTCTTAACAAGTTCAGGAGCTAACTTCAGGCCCTGATCAGCAATATCTCATATCCTGACTTTGAATGGAACACAGCAGTTTTGACACATAACTGATTATCAGGTCTCTACGATACTACTTGTTGATGCACAATGATGGAATGTGGTCCAGAATCCGTGACTTGGAGTTGTGTCTTTGCTCACCACAGAGGAGTAGACAGTTATTGGAGAACATTTAACAAGATTCCACAGATTTCTATTCAAAGCCTTGTAGCAACTGATTATGTAATCGCCCGTAAAGAGTGGTGATAGAATGTGTATTACTGTCAGATAAGGTAGTCAACCAGTTTATGTTAAGGCTCAAGCTCGTACTCCTAGAACTCAAGTTACACCATGTAACCATGATGTTCACTCACATCTCTTATTCCTACAACATGTGACTTTTTTTAATTTATTACATTTTCAATTTACTATATTGTCGTATCGAGGGGATAATCCGTGCACGTTTACATGCACACAATATTGTGTTTGCCCTTATTCTGAAAAAGACAATATTCAGCTGTTTACATGGCGACCGCAGCCCTGCAAACTGTCGGCTACTTGGTTTGTGTCCAAAAACCATAGCAACGCACAGACCTGACCGTAAGCCGTAAACTGTCCCAAACTGCAGTAAAAACCCAGATTGAGACGCAGATTCCGAATACCCTGTATACATGTCCAAAGAATGTCTCTAAAACCTGAATAATCCCGCATTATCCCACACGTCTTAATCGGAAAATACTATATTAGGTCAAAGGCCTTTTTCGGTAATATCCAAACGAAATATGCTTGTTTACATGACCTGCATCAAATTTGGAATATTGTCATATTTGGGATAATAGTGGACTAGCGGTGTGCATGTAAACGTACTCTGTGATTATGATGATAATGCTATCTATAATCATTATTAGGTGAAGTTTCCCAGGATGTTTAATTACATTTTGACCCACTTGGTACACGTGTTGCTCTTAAAGGGGCTCCACTGTTAGCTGGTAGAGTCCATTAGTGGGACACACCTCGTATACTGGACTTACCGCAGGCAGCCACTGTTTACATCGTCAGTTGCGCCTCATGTTGTCTATCTTGATGTATAAAGTTGCCTTATTCATAATTGGATCTTTTTGCAGTGGGGGGGGGGGGGGAATAAGGCGTCCAAACATTTCTGTCTACTTACAACCTGTGACTTTTTATAGTGTAAATAGTCTGTTTTTTTTCCAACTAGCCTTTTAATGAAAAACGCCTAATGACGGGAGCATGGCTTGGTGTTCCGAAGATGGTGACGTAATTGTGATGCAAAACGGCCAAAAGTTAAGTCAGAGGAAGAAAAATACAAATTGAGTTCAAAAGAACGGGTCAGATTGAGCCCAAGGACTCACCATACTTGTAGCATAAAAGTGATGCTAGCTAAATCAGTTCCACTGCAGTTAGAGCTTAAAAATGCACAGCGTGTAATTCTCGGCCTCTGTTCGTTTCCTCCAGCGGGAAGCTATTTGGAAAAAAAGAGAGAACCTGAGCACTTTGTTTCCCGGAAAAAAAAAAAAAAAAAGCAGGCTGTGCCGCGGCTCGTGGCCAGGCGGAAACGTGTGACTTGTGACTTTTGTTGAAGATACAATTGCTATATTAAGAAGCTAATATTGTTTATACCATGTTTTATCGTGTTAGCAGTGAGGTGCCAGTGTGTGCAGCAGAACTCTCGAGTTGGTCTTTATCCCACGGTGGCCATTTTTAAATTCACGTTAGCATTACGTCACCACAGAGGCTAGCGAGATTTCTGATACCGTAGAGCAGGCCGCTATAGGCCCAAGCATACACCGATGACAAATAACCATTTCAAGGAATCCTCGTGGCGTTGTCCTGTTATTACGAAACGCAACGTATGTATCCTCGAGGCCTAAAAAAATATGATAGATGCATTTTGTTTCTTATAAAGCATAAGCTAGCTATGCTAGTGGGATAGCATGAAACCGTTAGCAAGAATGTGAAGCACGTCATCAGCATGCACAAAGTACTAACAAAACAGGGACACGCATTTTTAAAACCTGTGGCCCGTACACCGTGGCACTAAAAACTCCACTGGACACCCTGAACCACCTGAATACTCTCCTCATGCAGCGGCCTCGTATGATATCGTATGAAAAGGTTATGCACAAGAATTGGTATGATATCCTACGAAATTAGGCAACCGCCGGCAGGTCACGTGAGGACCGGCCACATGACCGTTAGGTTTAGCGGTCTTTACAGCTACATTTAGCCCTAGGAAAGGCTCCTGAGGGCCAGGTACCGTCACCGCGAGGTTAGGGGCCACTACAGTTGAGTTTGGCCGGCAAAAGTGAGCGTCACGCGCTGGCGACAGTTAAGTTTAGACACCAAAAATGGACCGTTTAAGATTAGTAAGTAAGTAAGTAAAGTTTATTTCTAAACACAGCTTAAGCTGACCAAAGTGCTGTATGGGATACATAGGAATTACAGAGCATTGTAGCTATATGTACGAAAGAGGTTAACACGGGATGAGATATTATATAATTCTATACACATTATGTTGAAATGATTTTGTAAATTGATCTACAGGATCTGGAAAGGGATGTCAGACGCAGTTAGAACTTTTTTTTATTTTATTTTTTTATTTTAAGGCGTCCAGAAGCCTTTAGTAGACTTGGAAATGGCCACCGTGGAACAAGATTTAACAGGAGTGGAAACAGCGAGGTAGAGAGGGAGTTTGTATCAGTTGGCACAAAGACGATACTGGACGAGATGATATGCATTTAAAAAAAAAAAAAAAAATTAGAAGTCTGCTTTAGCTTGCGTAGATGAAGTTAGCAGCAGTAGTTAGCTTTAGAGCCTTGAATAGTGTCCTTACGAGTGCTTTTGGAAAGTTGTGATGGTTGTACATATTAGCGTGAGCAGTTCTGTGTTTGTACTTTTACTGTAGCCCTGTGTACGAGCTTGTTTAATGCTCCATATTATATACATACATATAAATATACTCTTTAGTGTGTGTGTGTGTGTGTGTGAGTTTTCACTCTTCGCCTGCTCTTTTTACACTTTGTACCCGACTTTCTTAATAACTTAGCTTCACTTTTTGTAGATAGTTAGGGCTTCCCTGTTCTGTACTGCCA
The DNA here is from genome assembly GCF_004354835.1 of Perca flavescens. Taxonomy (NCBI): domain Eukaryota; kingdom Metazoa; phylum Chordata; class Actinopteri; order Perciformes; family Percidae; genus Perca; species Perca flavescens. Next base: position 28,998,113 of record NC_041349.1, read on the forward strand.
ACGGTTTGTCTAATGCCTGAAGAGGTCTCGAACGAACGAACGAGACCTGCGCTGCATCTGAAATCACTTCACCGTTTTCTATCCTGTCCGATATTTAGTCCGTCTGTCGTTTTTATAGCGCTGCTCGGGATCTCTGCCGGGGATCTGTGGAAGCCTTACGTAGTGGACTTAAATGATCCCGCAGTGTTAGAGTGACCTAGAAGGGCTCTCGGAGAGCGCAGAGCTCTGACGAGGCCACGCCCTTTCTCGCGGTGTCCACAAAAATATCGTTTTGGTGTCCGTCCCGTGATTGGGAATCCGCTCCGAAACTTGAATGGGTTCTCCCTCGACCCATGCTACACCCTTCCACACCGCGTCATGATAATCGGGCCAGTTTTTCCATAATCCTGCTGACCCGTAATAACGCCACGTTCACGTCGTGGGTACGATTTACAACTCGGGAACGTTTACTTTTATCAGACGAGAAACCAGCCGTGGTGAGGGTTATTGAACGCTATCCGTTACGCTGTTTGGCGTGAAGGCGTCTTAGTTTGATTTGCTCCTCCATGTCCCCCCCAGTCGCAATTCTGACTCCAGGCTCTTTGCGCCATTCTTGCATCGCCGCAATTCTATCATTTCAGCTAGTGACCCGCGCACGCCGCGTGCATTATCGACCCCACCGCTTCTCTTGGCAAGACACGCCCCCGGGACCTCATAGCGCCTCGCGGAGGGCTTGAGTTGCTACTCGCCACGCAGCACATGGGAGGAGTCCAGGGACCATCAAACACGTGCAATCCACGGCAACGCACGGCTTGCGCGTCCAAACGGGTTAACGGTTGGACGGTTAATCGCGAACCTATTGGCTAGGTGTCCATGGCGGCGTGTTCAGGTCCTACTCCCTGACCAATGGGGCTGTCCTAACTCTAACCACCCAGCTGCTACGCAGGGCGTGTCTTGCCGATAAAAGCATCGGGGTCCATAATAACGCACGCATGGGCACGGCTCCCTGGTGGTGATTGGCGCGTCGGTCTTTGGTACCCAACGAGCCAATTCTTTTACTTTTTAAAAACACACGGAGCCAGTGTACTTTCTTAAGACGTTAAAAACACAGAAGCTAGAGGTGACGTGAACGTGGTGATGTGAACGTGGCGCAAGCAGCGATCGGCGGCGACCTGAGTGGCGTCCGGCAGAGCGGTCCCTATCTACACCGAGGCGAACGCGTGAAGGATTTCCCGCCGAGGCGGTGTGTGTTGTGTGAGCGGTAAACGGCGGTCGTGGTGTGTTATATCTGACAGGATGCAGCAGCACAGTCCTACATGGATACCACACCCTGGTCTCCTCCATGTTGCGCCCTTTGTGTCCCTCGTTCTCTTGGGGGGGGGGTGATAAGTAAGTGATCTGTTCACCTTAATATGTTCACCTTGTACGACACATGCATGGACGCCCATGTCAGCTGTAATTCAAAATGGTGCTTCTCTCTTTGCCTTATACCCTAACACAGTCCCACAGGGACGCGCCACAGTATTCATCTAACACTCCGTAGCTGCAGCCCAAGCGAGAGCAAACAGCCCCCAGCTCCTTTGGGTGGTTACCTCGGATGAACGGCGGCGGCAGCACCCGAAGGACCTGGATAGGCGCCGGTGTTTGGTCGCGCTCTCCGGCTGCACAGAGCCCGAGCCTCACAGCGAGCAAACACTGAATAACAACCCTTTTTCCGTTCACTGAATGTATCGAATGTCTTAACGTCACGTAGCAAAAAAAAACCTTTTGGCCTGTAGCAAAACTACAAATTCACCAAAGATGTAGCGTTGTGATTGGCTTTGCCTTTATGTATCGGGCTTGAATGAAAAAGGTGTTTTTTATTAAAATAATGGTGAAGGAAAGGGATTGAATCGAACAGATTCTAAAAATTTGAATTGGTCGGATGGTTGGATGAAGGCTCGATGGATCCGAGTGACGAGGACAGATCCGCCCGATATCTTACAAATAACGTGTAACGAGGTGTGCGATGCTCACTTAGAAAACACAATGTGTGAATGACGCCGTTGTTTTTTCGGCACTGTGGGTGTCGATACAGCTTTAAGACTCAGCGGACAGTGACAGTGGAACGTACTGCTGCTTGGAGCTGCTTACCAGACTGTAGGTAGCTGTAGACTGGTGGAGGAGCACATCTGGTTTAGGGAACGTATCAGGTCCGTTTTACAAGGCGTGCTAAAAATAATCATGGCTATCATCACATAAAAGGGATTTCAGCACCGCATGATACTTTCTGATAATGCATATGCGCACACACATATATATATATATATATATATATATATAGTAAGAGCTTGCTTCTGGGAGCACTCCATATTGAAAATGGTAAGAACAGTCACTTTAAAAAACCAAATCAACTTCAAATTCAAACAAACTAATCTGGTTAATATGAAAGTAACACAGTAGCACTTAGTATGGGTCAAGTACCAATAAGTCATTTCCCATAGTTCGACTCAATATGTGTTTTTTTGGAGCCGAAAGCCGCGAGCCGGCTTGGTTCGCCAGGTGTAAAAACATCCAACTGCTTAAGAGTGTATTTCAGTTCAACCGAACGCTGAACGAGACCTTTTTAATCGACCAAAATGGTCCAATTAACTTTCACGAAGTGAAAACACAGAGTGAGGGTTCTGAGACGAAAAACGAGATAGCCACGCCCCTAAAGCATCCCCTGCTTTATCGTCTATTTTAAAATAAACGGGACCCTAATATTCAAAAGTAACATCATGCTGTGTTGAAGAAGACTTGAAAGTAGCGATTGAGGCCATAAACTCATTATGAAAAATGTTTACTGAGACAATAAAGTGACAAGTAGGCTCATTTTCTCAGAGACTTCTACAGAAACGGTCTTCTTTATGGAGGTGGTGGAGTCGCCCCCTGCTGGAAATGAGATAGAATGCAGCTTTAAGGCACTTCAGCGTTGGCTTCATTTTTTCAGGCGATTTTCACCAAAATCCCGCGCAGCGTTGACGTTTAAGATCAGTGGAGTGCTCCTTTTAAGCGTGTATAAGACTGGGCTTGAATTACCGTAGCAATATCAATTGAATCATCACAAATCTGCTTCCTAAAGTGATGGTACAAACTAAGCCTGGATTGCATCGATAGCTCGCTTTGTAAAGTGTGTCCGTACGGTGTCTGCGCTGCCACTCCTGCATCACACACTCAGTGCCTGTCACCGCATGCACCGCCAGCCACAGCCCTGCTGCGAGCCCAGCTAAACTACTGATGATGGGATGTTTGAGGGCTGGCTTTGCAAGACTGCCTGTCACACACACACACATACTGCTCTCAGACACATACACACGTTGATGCATGCTTTTCTCTACGTGCTGTACGCACAGCTGACGTGTGTACGACTGTTGAGCTTCCTGACAACTGAACAGACAGTCGGACAGTTCTTCATCGCTGCAAGTGTAATAGTGAACTCTGCTTTCTCTCTTATTCCACTATGATAACTCTGGCAATATGTTACTAATATGAACCGATACAATAAAACCGTTTAAAAAGACAAAGAACGACACTGGAGTTTTTCATTCTTCCTTTTGTTTTAATTTTTTTTTTTAAGTGGAATGTCAGAAGTGAGTATGGCTCATTAGGAGGTTTAACGTCTCACAATTAGACACATTTACATAAAAAAAAATAAAAAAATCACGATGACATGCCACAGGTAGACAGTGTGATTTATAGATTATATCACATTAGAATAAAAGGGATGTCAGATACACTGAGGAGACAAAAGAAAGAGGACAGAGGTGTGAGGGTTGAACCTGATCTTCTTTAAATGTGGTTTCATTTTCTGAAGAACCAACTGTCATCCAGATCAGATGAAGGTATTGTTGACGGCGCACTCTTCAAATAAAGGCAATATATAGAGGTTTACTCCTCGACGCAGCAACCGCAGGTTCGACTCCGACCTGCGGCCCTTTGCTCTCTCTCTCTCTCTCTCTCTCTCTCTCATGTCTTCATCTGTCCTGTGAAAATAAAGGCCTAAAAAATGCCCCCAAAAAATATTAAAAAATAAATAAATAAAGGCAAAATGATCCCAAGTGCTGGTCATGTGATTGGATTCAGGATAGGCAGGTGACAAATCTCTCATAAAGCACGTTCACCGTGAGAGAACACGTACAGATCATATTAGGGATTTCCAGAAAACACTTCTAAAATAATTGACCTGTGATTTAAAGCTACAGAGCGTAGTTTCCGTCTCCCCCGTGAGGAATTCGGAGTCATGACAACAACGCTGTCGGAGCGTCAACATGACACAAGCCTGATAGTCTTAATTAGCTGGGTAGCAACGGATTTAACGTAACAGACGTTTATTAATATCAAATAGTTACACTCTAAAGCTTTAAGAAAGTGACCGGAAGTTTTCTGGCTCCATTAGTCATAATAATTTGTTATTAACAATCTTAATCTGTAAGTTTAATATATTTCTTTTTGTGTCTCTCACTCAATTTGGATTGTTTATATTTGAACATGTATGTGTCTTATGGTGTGAAATCTGAAATGCAATTTAAAAAAAAACGATGATATTTTACTGATATTTTCTCTAATTATAGTAACACTGTTCTAAGAACTTGCTGCTTTCACCCACCCACCCACCCACCCACACACACACCTGCAGTGTGCGTCATGTGTGAGAAACACTGATTAGAAATCCAAGGGATTTACAGTAAAGGGACAAAGTGGCACGGAAAGGCAACATAAAGAAAGAGAAACCACTAAAAAAAGACTAGTTGTTATACAAATAAAGAAAAAAAACATGCACAGTAAAGTGGGATTTATGCTTCTGCGGGGGCACGAGACTAGGGCGACATGCAACGCTACCAAGCCACGGGCGAGCGGACCAATCACAGTTGTGCGATGTGTAGTTGGAGAATGTTGGAGCACTTTAGGCTAGGGCGTAGGGTCCCTATCGCCACACGCCTCTACGTACGTACGTACGTACGGTACCCACGGCGTCGATTTAACGCAGAAGCATAAACGAGACTTGAGGCAGTGTTGGGAGGTGCAGGGAGCTGGTGGCACGGTTTACAGCTGAGGGATAACAGCGCCTTTTTTGGCACTGCTATTCCACCTTTTCTTTTTTTCTGCTCATGACTTTGAAGAGATGAAACATGAACAGTGGTTCCCATCACCGGCAGAGTAGAGGAAGAGAAGGTGTGAGGGAGCGTGCAGTGGTTGGGTTCCACCACTACAGGTCAAACTGAGCCCTGAGAGTTCTTCATACAAAAACACAGTGGGAGTGGGAGGAATCCCACAGTACCGGGGAAGCTGGTCTTTCTGAATGGGGAGTATTTTTATTTATTTTTTTTAAATAATATAAATAATAAGCACAGGTTCTGTGTCAGGCTAGTCTGTAATACTTTCTTTAAATACTTTTTTTTTTTTTTTTTTTTAACTTAACAGAGATTTTTCTTTGCTAAAACTGTATTTAGGATTGTTAATATAAAATTAGGAATCTCTTTGTAAAACCTCCTTCACATTGTAAACATCAGTATTTGTAAGTGGGCTAAAACACGCATGAAACTGTGTGTGTGTCCGTGTCTGTGTGTGTGTGTCTATGTGCGTTTGCATGCAGTTTTTTCTCTGTGTGTTACTGTGTGTGTCTGTCTGTGTGTGTTTCTACGTGCGTTTGCATGCAGGTTTTTCTCTGTGTTTCTGTGTGTGTGTGTGTGTGTGTGTGTGTGTGTGTGTGTGCGTGTCAGACGGCGCCGTGCAGGGGCGTTCCTGTGGAGTGGGAGGGCGAGTGTTCCGAGGAGGAGGACAGGGAGTGGGAGGTGGCGTCTCTCTGCAGCTCCTCCACCCTCCGCTGCAGCTCCGCCCTCAGGATCAGCAGCTCCTTCAGCGTCTGGTGCACCGGCACCTGGAACACACACATTTTGGGTATTTTTTTATTGTTTTTTAAGAAAAAATAAAGAATAAAGTTGGAATTTTAAAAGAAAAAGCTGTAATATCAGGAGAGGTGATGGTGGCTCTGCTAAATAGTCTCAGGAAGGAACTTGTTTTGGTGGAATCTAGCTAATTTCGTCCATAGCAAATCCCCACCAATCGGTGCCAAAATGTCCCAGTTAGAGAGGAAATGGACGCAGGCCTGCCTCGTTGCACGACAAATTTTCTTCTAAACTTGACATTTTCAGCGTGAGTTTGTTGTGAACAGAGTTTTGCGAGGCGAGGGCTGCTGGACTCTGGTCGTCGGGTCCCTGATGAAGACCTACGTAGTCCAGATGGACTGTTTTTGGAGGAGACTTGCATTAGAGGCCATTTTGTATCCGTGCAATGAGCCCTTCACACGAGATGGAATGAGCGCAGTACACCTGAAGTATCCAAAGATCACCACAAAGACCCAGCAGTGCTCCCTACTCCACTTCTTTCAACACCCCCTCCCCCCCTCCTCCATCGGCGGTGTACCTGGGGTCTCATGCGGGGGTTCCAGCGGGCGTAGTAGGCAGTCCACAGCTCCAGGTGTCTGGAGGAAACCAGGGGATACAGAACATGGTGCTGGTAGTCCACGTAGAAGGGGTTGCTGAAGTCCTCCGGCTGGCTGTTAGGGGACAACACTCAACAGTCAGAGAAGTGCTCCTCTCACCATCCCTCTTAAAGGACCACGCCGACTTGGGACAAAATTCGGACTTTGTCTTATTCACCGTGTCCCCCAGAGTTAGATAAGTCCATACATACCCTTCTCATCTCTGTGTGTGCCGGTTACCTCCAGGATCTGTGCTAAGCTAGGCTAGATGGAGCAGGTTACCTCCAGGATCTGTGCTAAGCTAGGCTAGATGGAGCCGGTTACCTCCAGGATCTGTGCTAAGCTAGGCTAGATGGAGCCGGTTACCTCCAGGATCTGTGCTAAGCTAGGCTAGATGGAGCCGGTTACCTCCAGGATCTGTGCTAAGCTAGGCTAGATGGAGCCGGTTACCTCCAGGATCTGTTCTAAGCTAGGCTAGATGGAGCCGGTTACCTCCAGGATCTGTGCTAAGCTAGGCTAGATGGAGCCGGTTACCTCCAGGATCTGTGCGAAGCTAGGCTAGATGGAGCCGGTTACCTCCAGGATCTGTGCTAAGCTAGGCTAGATGGAGCCGGTTACCTCCAGGATCTGTGCTAAGCTAGGCTAGCGGTGGGTGTGTCAGACAGAGTTACAACACACACAGAGATGAGAAGGGTATGTATGGACTTATCTAACTCTGGGGGATACGGTGAATAAGACAAAGTCCCAATAAGTCGGCGTGTTCCTTTAAAGCCCGGTTCAGACCAAAGACTCGCCACCACACCAGTGGAAACTTGCAACTTTTTGCAACCACAGCTTATCATCTCCATAGCAACGTCTCTTTGTACTACCGTTCAGAGGTAGAAAAAGAGTACAAAAATACTATACTTGAGTAAAAGTTCTATTACTTTGATGAACTTTTACTTAAGTACTTAAGTAAAATCACCGGTATAAAAATCTACTCAAGGAAAAGTAAAAAGTAGCTCACCTAAAATGTACTCAGAGTAAAAGTTACTTTTTTTATAGGATGAAATGGTCTTTTGCGATTTGATGAGTGCATAAAGCCCTACAGCGCTTTCCATTTGAGTTTGTTGACGGGTACTTTGCCAGAGCAACGGCGCAAAACAACGTTGGAGAGAGTAACGGATGGGATTTAAAATGTAGCAAACAAAACACACTTAATACTTAAAAACTACTCTAAAAAGTACACAAAAAACTACTCATTTGAGTAATTACAATTTAACGGTCAGTACGTTACCTGTTGATGTAGGACCACAGGGACACGGTCTGGGTCTGCACCTCCTACACAGGACACAGAGAGAGGTTAATGGGACAAGGCTCTTACAGACCCCTTACAGGCTGATTTAGGCTTCTGCGGAGGCTCCACGCAGAGCTTTCACGGTATCCTACGTAAGTGGCCTCAAGTTTATACTTGTGCGTTGTAGTCGGCGCCGATTACTTTAAGAGAGTAGCAGGGCCGGCATGAGTGCGTGCATGGCGAGCGCGTGGTAGAGCGAGTGAGAGAGTGACGGGAGGGGAGAAATGCAACGATACCAAGCCACGGCCGAGCGACGTGTCAATTTAATTATGCTTCTGCGTTAAATGGACGCCGTGGGTACATATGTAGGTAGGTGGAGATAGGTACCCTACACCGTAGCCTGATGGGCACTTTTCTTTCTTGGCCGTGGTTAGGTAGCGTTGCATCCCCCCCCTCAACTCATTTCCTGGTTCCTCCATAAACAAGGAGGGTTAACTTCTCCTGCTCCAGATTTCCCACCGTGGTCAGAAAGACCAGAGGAGACACTTTGTTTCTCTCACTAGGACTCTAGAGTCCACACACACACACACACACACACACACACACACACACACACACACACACACACACACACACACACACACACACACACACACACACACACACACACACACACACACACACACACACACACACACACACACACACACACACACACACACACACACACACACACCAGCCCTGCTATTCTCTTAAAGAGATCGACGCACACACCGACGCACAACCATAAACCTCAGTCCACTTACGTAGGCTATGGAGAAAGTTCTGCGTGGAGCCTCCGCACAACCATAAATCAGCCTTTGCCGCCCCCCCCCCCGTTAACAAAATGATGGCATGTACCTTGGCCGCCCTCTCCTGCTCACTGTTATACAGGAATGTACCAAACAGACAGCTGTAGAGGTGGTCCAGCACGGTGATCAGAAACAGCTCGTTGAACTCAAAGGCTGCTGGGAACTGCAGTCAGAAGGAAACAGAAGTGATGAGGAGCAACAAGTGGAAGGCTTCTAAATGTCTGCCATTGAGCCCCCGTGCACATGAACAGGCTCATTCTCATTGGCTGAGCATATCAGTGTGTATTTTATGTGTGCTGCTTCATGACAATGAGTAACCACCACAGACTGTAACAATAATGGGCGTAGCAGCAGTGATGTCATAGTACTGTCCTTAAGCAGAATGGTCACGTATCTGTACTTAATGTCAGTATTTATATTTATGCAAACTTTCACTTTTACTCCACTACATTCCCCCTAAACATCTTTCTTGTTACTTGCAAGAAATGTTTTCATACGAGTGAAAGATAATTTTTTCATAATTTTTTATTTTAATTCTGTTTTTCTCTTTGTTGATGTCAGACTTTGAATTGGATGTTTAGGAAAGTGTGGAAACCCTGAATAGTGTGCTTCACTATAAGAAAGCCACAATAAAGTTCATAAGCAAGGTTTTTTTTAAACTTTTATTTATACTAAATTTAGTTACGTATGTAAGTATAATAAGTACATCTGATATCATAAAATGACTGATGATACTCAACATCAGTCAGTATATATCTGGAAAAAAGTTATTTCTTTTTTCTCTATGATTTCACTTGAAACTTGTTTACCACATTGATGATTATTTATCTAGAATCTCATTGTAAAAAATATTTAGTGAAAGCACCATTTGTCAACCCTACAATATCGTCTCAATATCGATATATCTGGTGTAGAATATGGTGATATCTGATTTTTTCCATATCGTCCAGCCCTAAGTGGTAGCTAGCTAGCTAGCTTGGTTGGTTGGCTGAATGCTGAACAAGACATTTTCAGTCAACTGAATGTTCCAATTAACTTCAATGAAGTAAAAAACACATAATGAGAGGGCCAACGTTTAATAGAAGAAAACAGCCCAAAAAATAAGTGCACAGCTCTTCCCAATCCTACCTACGGCACCTGTAATGTACACAGGGCCATGGATACGCATCGCTAAGCCCCTGTCCTTGATTCATGCTGTATGGAAAAAGATTTGAAATTCGCGACTGAGACCATGAACTCATTTTGAAAATGTTTACTGAGGTTAATAAATGAAGTAAGTTTAGGGTCATTTTCCCATACACTTTACACCATAAACAGCTTTATGGCACTTTCGCATTGGCTTCACTTTTCAGGCCCAGAAGCTTTGTCCATTATTTCTTTACAATCTATGGTAGTCGCACATATACTCCAGTGTGTCAGGACATGTCCTGGGTTCGTAGTAGTTGGACGGAGACTTACCTGTCGAGTCATCTGCCAGACGCAGTCGATGAACTGGACGAAGAGAGGCGAGCGCTCGGAGTTAGCGTGGTTCTCGTCGCCGTGACCCACGCGCTGCAACACACAGAGCAATACTATCAATAGACATGGAACAGACTATGGACATCAGGTTTTATATGTGTGTAATATTTATCCAACATGAAGACAAGCGTGGCTGTAATGTGCATTTGGTGGAATGTAAGTACTGTACTTAAGTCCAAATGTTGAGCTACTTGTACTTTACTTGACCTTTTCTTTTCATGCCACTTTCTACTTCTATTCTGTTACATTTCAGAGAGAAATATTGTACTTTTTACTCCACTACATTCATCTGTTATAGCTTTAGTTACTTTACAAACTAAGATGTTTGCACACAAAACACATGCAGTTTATAAAATCTGATTGTTACAAAGTAAACTAGCCAACAATATAACAGCCTACAAGTCCAGCTGAAATGATCAGACCATTAAACACAAAACTGTTTGGATCTTTTACACTTTCTACGATGGGAGGATTTTTCTACATTGAGTGCTTTAAGTACATTTCCCTGATGATGCTTACATAACTTTTACGTAAGTAACATTTTCAATGCAGGACTTGTATTTGTAACAGAGTATTTTTTACAGTGTGGTATTAGTACTTTTACTTAAATAAAGCATCTGAATACTTCTTCCACCACCGGTGATGTGTCACACAATACGTATAAGTATGAAAAGTGGGATTTTCGCAACTTTTTTCATGAATGATTTGGTGGTGCACCCATACTTACTTTGTATTTTTAATTTTCTTGTTGCCATGTGCTTTTTATGTTGCTGGTAAATGTTATATTGAGTGTTGTTTTCTTGTTTGAAACCAGGAAAATATGCATCAAAAATGGAGTTGGGTTTTAGACGTGTAACTACACCCTGTGAGTCTAGGAGTCATTAAGGATGATGTAAGGGTGATGTAACGATGATATCATCGGAATAACGCCCTGTTCCTTACAGCAGCAAACTTGTGTCCAAAACTTATCCACTCCTTCTCCACCAGAACCTGCAAACACACACACACACACACACACACACACACACACACACACACACAGTATATTATTCTACTACTGTACAGATAAAGACTACAGTACATAGTTGACACACAGTACGTTTACATGCACACTAATATTCCACTATTATTCCTAATATGACAATATTGCAAATTTGATATGGCTCGTAAAACAGCATATCCAATTTGGATATTTAAGACTTTTTTCTGAATTTAGCATTTTTCATTAAGACGTGGGATATTGCGGTATTATTCGGGTTTTAGAAGCATTCTTCGGACATGTATACAGCGCATTCTGAATCAGGGTTTTTACTGCAGTTTGTGACAGTTTACGGCCTCTTGCCTGTTTACGGTGAGGTCTGTGCGTTGCTATGGTTGTTTGCAGGGCTGTGGAAGAGAAGAGATGCATGGCCAAAAGAAAAAGAAGGAGAAACACACCTACTTTTAAACATTACGAAAGACTTTCATTTTAAATTTGGTTTGCATGGCTGCATGCAAACGGGAATAATAGTGGAATATTCATTTTCATTAACAGCTTAATCGGAATAAACACAAAAAACTGGAATATTGTGTGCTTTTCAATGTAGTTATTGTGATGCGGCGACTGACCTGGAATCCTCGGAGCGTGCGGTAGTGACTGTCCAGCATCAGCATGGCCAGAGAGCTGAGCTGGGCGGTGCGGTCCCAGCCGTCGCTGCAGTGAATCACCACCGACGTCTTTCCAGACTCCAGCTTATCCGCTATCTTTGCTGCTCCTGCTAATAACAGCTACACACAACACTTACATGTGAGTGTACTGCCAGTACAGTATATTAATGACACACCCTTTGCAGTTAAAGGGTAATTTCTGTATTTTTTCAACCGTTTTTATCCTCCGTGTCCTCCTTGGCTACTAGCAGCTGTGTGGAGGAGGGGCGGTGTGCGATTACGGAAGGCTTGTATCATGTGGACGCGCCGACAGTTTTGTTGTCATTACTTAGAATTCCTCATTACTCAGAAAGTATGCACGATTGCCTTAAGCGAGACCACTGCCGTCGGCATCAGTGAAACAAGCTGCAATGTAGTTAATGGGCAAAGGCGCACCTTCAATTTACGTTCACTAAAAGTGCTGTTTTACCGCTGACAGGCTCAGATTATTACATATACTATATACTAAGTGATTCTATCTGACAACATTATGGAAAGGATCCCTACAGAGATAGACCTTTTTGTTAAAGAGTAAGATCACCATCACCAAACCCACCAGACTCCATTTAAATAAACATTAATTTTATCAGAAACAAAATCAAAAGCCGTCTTGGTTCGTCTTTCCTCTGTTCCAACAATCACCACTCTGGTTTGGTTGAAATAAACCCTTAATTCTCCCATTTACATGTGGAGATATGCTGGCTCTATACACGCTAAAAGTAATGATTATTTACATGGAGTCTGGTGGAAATATGCTGGCTCTATACACGCTAAAAGTCCTGATTATTTACATGGAGTCTGGTGGGTTTGGCGATTTCCAGGCTATTATTGCTTAAACAAACATTATCCGACTCTTTTAAAAAAGCTCTATTTCTGTAGGGATCCTTTCCATAATGTTGTCAGACACTTCGAATAATAATCTGAGCCTGTAGGGTGTAAAAACAGGACTTTTAGTGGACGTCAATTGAAAGTGCACATTTATCTATAGGATTGCGTTGTTTTTTTTATCACTTTAACACCAATGCATGGTAAAATAGGGTCCAGGTTGAAAAATACCAAAATTACCCTTTAATAGTTTACAAATTTTAAGACAATAAAACAACCCTGGAGATTTTCTATATTGTTAAAAAAAAAAACTATTATCCTTTCTTGTGTGAGTTACCCGTATGTACTCCAGCCAGTGTGTCTGGTCGATAGCGGAGTGCCAGTGGGCTTCGTCTATGGTGGGATAAACCACGTCCTTCATCTTCCTCAGAGACTCCCTCATCACGTGGATGTTGGGGATTTCCAGGAAGTTCAGCTCCACGTTTTGGTAGAAGCTCTCACTTTCATACCCTCCATCCTTAGCCTGCATGTGGTGGAGGCAGCAGAGGCGGAAGGGATTGCAAGGAGAAAGAGAACAAAATCAGTCAACGTGTGACACGAAGGTGAGGAGAGAGGGAGAGAAAACAGGAAGCGGGCTGCACCTTGTTGGTGACTGCTACACTGCTCTGCCGGGCGTCGAAGATGGTCAGCTTGTGGGACTGAGCGTTGGCGTCCATGATGACTTGGAGGTAGCGTTCGTCCTCTTTACAGCGGCGGTCTGAAGGGCCGACTAGCGGCTGGCTGCAGCGGACGATGGTTGCCTGAGACTCCGGGTGAATCCAGGACAGGACCTACAGGAAGACCAGGGTCAGTTCAGGGCCAGGAGGACATGTCAACATGTCGCTTTAATATCCTGAACACACACTGCAGATTATTCTGACACGACACACACACACACACACACACACACACACACACACACACACACACACACACACACACACACACACACACACACACACACACACACACACACACACACACACACACACACACACACACACACACACACACACACACACACACACACACACACACACACACACACACACACACGTCCTGCTGCCACAAATACTCATTAGAGCACCAACTGTGGATTGATCCGCCGCTGAAAAAAGTCCCCAACAAATGCACTATTTCCCCTTGTATGAGTGATGTTTGCACAACTACAATGACTAGCTGTTTTGGGGAATTACTTGAAAAATGTAACTTAATATTTGTAAACTGTTTTTTTCAGTTTTCTTTCGCTCACAAATAATTCCGTTTTATTTTTTTTTCTTTCATATTTTGAGACTCTTTTACACATTCACAAATCTGAATATACACAAACAGATTGAGATACAGTGTCATAAATTCTTACACACATTAGCAAATAATATAGCTACAATACTACTAATTTCTACATAGACTGTACATAAAGATGGATGACGCGTCTCCACTTCCTACCACTGTACAAAAGCGAAGCCAAGTTATTCTGGAATTACGGGCGCTGCCATGTTGTAATTTTGGAGCCAGAGTCTGCGCAGTAGTGATCCGATGGACCCATATACCCGCCCGACCAATCACGAGTCGAGAAGGATTTAGGCCATGTTCACACTTGGTATCTTTTTTGACAAGAAAAAATTGACTAGGACGCTTTAGTAGTTTAAAAAAAAAAGAAGAAAAAGCTGGCAGCGTTTTGGTTCCAAAAAGCAGCCGAGATGGCTTTTGTTGCTATAACAACAGCTATTATATACAGTATTTATATATGTATCAGTGTCTGTGTCCAAACCGGCAGCAACAGATGCCGTCCACAAAGAGCCTGGGTGGCCACAAAGAGTGGCATATGGCAGGCAGAAAGCATTTCTATATGTCTCTCTGTCCTGTTCTTCACATCAGTGAGGCTTTCTTCTCTTGTTTCAACGAAGTGAATACTTGACGAACTATCCATCACCTCTCGCGCCTGGATTCTCAACGTCCCGGCTGCTGCCCGGTCTTTGAGACACAGCTGTTGTCTGTTTTTTTTTAATCACTACACGGTTCACAACACACGGTTAGTTAGCGTAGTTAACACTACACACAGTGAAATTATGTGTTCTGTTTTTATTTCACGCATACTATCTGCTTTGAGTGAGTGAATCTGTGGGCTGAGCTATTATCACAGAGCTGTTTGTTTTGGAGAAGAGTTGTCAGGCGAAGTGGAAGAGAGCGTGTCACGGAGGATAATGGGAGCCATGCCAGTAAAACTGTTAGAGCACATTTTTGAAAAGTTTTGAAAAGCTGGTTATTTATAAATTATTATTGAAATGTTATATTTAGTGTATTAGTGTAGTGTGTAGTAACCCCCCGGTCAGATGCCAACCCTACCACCTTAACTAACACATTTTCTGCGGGAAACCCTGTACCGAGTTCGGTACCCAACCCTACTGTACGGTATGTGCTTCTCAGACTGACCGGGATGCGGTGCTTGGCTCGAAACACAGCCACCCGTCTGATGTCTTCTTCTGTAATGTTGGTGGGGATGACCAGGGTGGAGGGATAGGTGTCACACAGCTCATAGGTGCTGTTCATCTTGCTGATGGTCCAGCTCTCATTAGGGAGGCCCTGGCAAAACACATCACATTCCATATAATATTACTATTCAGGGTTTCCTGTGGAGCCAGACTTTCCATCCGTACAACAGCAGTCATTGGTCCATTCTGTAGTCTTTCTATCACTGTTAAGCTATCGTCAATCAAACTCCACGCAGACACTGCACAGACATTTTAATATTAAAAGTCGTCCAGCAAACATAATCGCTGCCTTTACCTTTAAGCTTTGAATATTAAACTTTTTGCAGGAAGGGTTGAGTTGCATTCACAGTAACTTAACAGCAGTTACCAAAAGAAATGGCAGAGTGGAACTGTAATTAAATAATAATAATAATGAAACGGTATTTGTGTTAAAAAAAGAGAAAGTGAGAGCAGCACGAGGTGAGTTTAACATATAGATTTACTGATGGAATTATTTAAGTGTATATATAAAGTTACACAGTACAAATCTGTAGAACATTCTCCTAAACTCAGAAACCATGACACCAAAATGCCATCATGACCATAGCAACAACATAATCAACAGATAAATATCAATACAGTCACATGGTTTTGTCATTGGAGCCTTTATCAGACAAACACTTTGGCTACACTGCACGCGTAACTGGCTGAACCTGTAGCACACACACACACACACACACACACACACACACACACACACACACACACACACACACACACACACACACACACACACACACACACACACACACACACACACACACACACACACACACACACACGGCGTAAGATTGTGGGAGTCACAGGCGAGACGGTGGGCTTTTCTTTGGGATTGTTTTTGGAGCCGGCACAGCACTGTAAAACGTCAATCTACTGTCAGCTATTGTGAAATGACGCAGGTGACAGGAAACAAGAAATAAAAATAGAAACTCTCAAAACGTTCATTGACATTCATTACGTCGTTTCCTGTATATCGGTAGTTTCCTTTAAAAGAAACAGACACTTTATGATCCATTTCTGTGTAAAAGGGCCACACACACCTTGCATAAAAAATCTAATTAGAAAACTTTCCATTTCTACACTTGTAGAGGAGATTTCCGAAGTGCATACGCACTATGGATAGACCGATTTATCAGGCCGTTTTTTTGGCAGTTTGCAGATTATCTCTGGTGTATTATTTGCCTGATAACCGATAAAGTTAATTCAACACCATCTGACTATCTGTTACTGGGGATTAGGTTTCTAATGTATTAAATGATTGCTTAAAGCATTTAAACAAGTTTTGTGTCAAAAGAATGCACTGCATATCGGTTCCAAATATCGGTTAATGGTAACCACTAATAATCGGTGGATCCCTAATACCACCGCATTGATTATAATGGAAGCGTAGTGTTGGAGCATTCGCTCGGCATACGTTAAGCGTGTGTCCGGCCCGTTAGGAGTCTGTCAGACTTTGTGTGTGTGCGAGAGATGGATGGGGGTGTCGGTGCAGATACCTGGCGTCTGTACTCTGCTGCCGGGTCGTACACCTTCCAGCCGTCCACAGGAAACTGCTCCTTGTACAGGAAGGCAAACAGGGGCTGCCAGCGGGCGACACAGGGTGCACGTTAGCGTGCAGCCACGGTCACATTTACATGCAGTTTACAAACTGTAGTTCACTTTATGGAAGGTTCTCCTAAAATACATCGGATTTACACTACTGATACCATTTATACATCATACTTCTATTCCACTACATCCCAGTGAGAAACATTGTACTTTTCCCTCCATTTCATTTATTTGACAAGTAAAATTACTTGTTACTCTGCAGATTTAGATTATTGATACAAAACATAAATCAACTAATAAATGATGATGTAATAATATAGGTGGGACTACCCAGGAGTACATAAAGCCATTAAAATGAGCTCCACTTTTACCAGCTGCAACATTAAAGTGATGAACACATTAATGCATCAATAATTCTAATCCAATGATATAATATATATTATTCTGCATAGTATATTTTGATGCTCATGCTTTTAAAGTACGATTTTGAATGCAGGACTTTTACACAGCATATCTACACTGTAGCATTACTACTTTTACTTAAAGGGTAACTTCGGTGTTTTTTTAACCTGGACCCTATTTTCTTATGTTTTTTCAATGTCAAAACAACAATCTTTGACATTGGTCCAGTATTAAGCGAGAACACTGCATGGCAGTCAGCGAAATAAGCTCCAATGTAAGTTAATAGGGCAAAGTTCTGTCCGGCTTGTATTTACCTTCACAAAAGTGCTCGTTTGCCACTGACCGGCTCAGATTATTATTCTAAGTGTCTGACAACATTATGGAAAGGATTTCTAAGGAGTTCGACCTTTCTGTTAAAGAGTAAGATCCTTTTTTTAAAACATAAAAACATCCATGAACTTGCGTTCGCTAAACCCACCAGACTGTGTAAATAAACAGTCATTTTAGCATCGTAAAATACACTTCAGTCAAAGTCAACAGAAACTAAATTAAACTATGAAAAGCCGTTTTGGGCCACTTTTCCAACCATCACAACTCTAGTTTTGGTAGAAATAAACACATAGTTTACCGATTTACATGTGAAAATATGTTGGCTCTATACACGCTAAACGTATTGATTTTTTAAATGGAGTCTGGTGGGTTTAGCACTAGCGACCTCAGAGCTGTTTCTGGTTAACGAGAAAGGTCTTAAAGAGGTTTTAAAAAGGTCTATCTCTGTAGGGATCCTTTCCATAATGTTGTGAGACACTTAGAATAATAATCTTAGCCTTTCAGTGCCAAAAAACAGAACTTGTAATGGACCAAACTGACCATGCAAATTTGCCCCATGGGGTTACATTGCAGCCCGGCTGCGACCATGCTGGTCACAGCGTTCTCAGAATCAGAATCAGCTTTATTGGCCAGGTCTGCGTAAACAAACAAGGAATTTGACTCTGGTAATCTTTGCTCTCAAAGTACAATAGAATTTACAAAAGATACAGTATACAATAACAATTAAAGAGAAAGAGGGAATAGTGCAATGTCTGAGACTAAAATATAGTGCAAGGCAGTTCGGTGCAATGGTAAGAGATTAATAACAGTACTGTAATTGTAAGATTGAAATAGACATGGGGCAGATGAGCAGAACAGTGATAATTGACTTGGTTCATTGTTATGGTGGGGGCTATTTCTGAGTGTTCGACAGATTATCGGCTGGTTTTGTGACCAGGATGTGAGGGGTCTCGCTTAATACTGGACCAATTTCAAAGACTGTTGTTCCCATCAGTCACTTACACACAAAAACATGGGAAAATAGGGTACAGGTTGAAAAAAAAAAAAAAAATCTGAATTACCCATAAAGTAAAAAAAAAAAAAAAAAAAAACTGAATACTTCTTCCACCCCTGCTCTGCTCTGTAGCCAATGAAGACATGTGTGTAGAATGTAATGTAATGTAAAAAGGTTAGGTGTAATAAGCAAATGCTCCAACCTACATCTTTTTAGTCATTATTGATTATAAGTTAAGATGACACTGTTTGAATTAAGGTGACACATTATATTGTTTTGTTTTACCATTTAGGTTACGTATGTGATATTGTTTATCTATGTGATCGAAATAAACTAAACTAAACATGTGAGTGACACTGACCAGGCTGTGTGAGAGGGGGAAGGCGTGTTTGTCCAGCAGCTCCACCACGTCCGGGTGGCTCTCCTCTGTCTTATAGGCAAACCTGGGACTCCTCATGTCCTGACCAAGGGAGGACATCAGAGCATCAATCTATTTTCAGTGGCACTGCAGACGCATTGCACTTAAGGTCCCCAAATGAAGGTCAGAAACTTTCAAACTTTAAAAAAATAAATCTTTACACACTTCCTCTGAAAATGTTGTCTGTCATGAAAAAATTCGGAGCGGGTTCAATTTTCTGCGTTTTTTTTCACATCCCTAGCAAACATTTTGATGTGTTATGAGGAGGGCAAGGTATGAGCCTATCCTGAAATTCACCACAGGAAGACGCTTGCAGAGTGCAATGTATCCTTTTTAATAGCTCACACGTTCTTCTATCAACAAGTCGGACGGTAATGTCCAAGAGGATGATGATGAGGGAGAATGGAAGAGGGGAAGATGAGAACACAGAAGACAGAAAAAGGAGAGCAACAGTGGAGACAGAGAGAGGACAGGCAGAGAGGTGCTGTCAAGGGAGAAAAGTGAGGGATGAAGTGAGGGCAAAGGAGAGTAGCAGTATTGTTTTTGCCTACATTTTCGCAACGGATTATTTAAAGGTCCAGTGTGTAATGTTTTTAGTCTGTGTTGCCCGTTCACAAACTTGTCCTTTTTTCATCAATATTTACCTCCACCATCAATTCCAAGTATTCCTTTTGGCTTGAAATTTTACATTTGCGTTTGCATGAACTGGGGTCAGTGGGTTTTCCGGTACCTTGCAGACCAGCTCCAGGCCTTTGGTGTTCTCTCCCTGGTTGGGAACACTGATGGTCTCCAGTCTGCTGATCACTCCCAAGTTCACATCCAGAACAAACGGAGACTCCTGCATGTGCACATGTAGCGGAGTCTATGAGTTCACTTGCCATCACCGTCACTGTGTATTCATTTCAATTGACATTTTATATGATTTTATTATCAGCCAGTACATTTTTTTTTTTAATACTGTTAACAGTCTCGTTTTAAATACTGCTTTTTCTATCTCGTTTGGATATTTTCCGGAGATTTATTGTAGAAGTAAAAATTGGTTGCTATGGAGAGCTGGTCAGTGTGTTTTGTATTTATGTCATCTTTAGCTTTCAGTTACTTTAGTGAATGCAGTTAATTTTGTTTCTTTCTGGGTTTTAAATGGTGTTTTCTGTATGTATCGTGTTTTTGCTAGCTTCATTTGAGCTTAAATTCAATCCGTTCTTATTTGTTTTAGCATTCCTTGGGAGACTGGCTGTGACAAACTACTGTAACTGTTATCCTGTGTTACTTACCAAGTAATAAACTGCTGGTCGGAGTGTGCGTCGTTCATTGATACACACAACACACAATTTGTTTTTTCAGATGTGTGTTTGTAGTAGTTTTAGTTTAGTTTCAGTTGTTCAAAAAGGTTTTAGTTTTTCATATATTTAGTTTTAATTTTAACAGTACAGTTTTAGTTTGTTTTTTGTTAGGGCCAGATAATGTCTCAGAAGTATGTAGCTAGACATCCACACAGAATACAGGGTTAGAGAATTGCATATGAACGGCCATGCTATTTAATGTTTAATCTTTGTGAAGTCATTACGGCACAGCGCCATCTCCTGGAATGTCAATGTCAACTCTGTTCAGTTTCTGTAAAAAAATAAAAACTTAAATGATTTGGGTGTATTTTTATTAGTTTTTTTTTAACCTGGTAATATAGTTTCAGTTTAGATTTATTTTTTCTTGAAGATTTTATTTTTTTATTTTGTTTCAGTTTACTAAAATAATTTTTCACTGCTTATTTTCGTTTACTATAATAACCCTGGGTACAGAATAACATTAACACACAGCTACGAAGACACACACACAGTACTGCACCGAGGAACAACAGTCCTGTGATCATTAATAATAAAATGAGATGTGAAGTACCCGTTCCGCACTGGTGAAGTAGAGTTTGTAGTCTGTGATGGTCAGGGTTCCATTAACCAGACCGCTGAATGGACAGATATACATCACATCCTTGACTGCACACACACGCACACACACAGATTGTGAAACAGAAACAAAAAGGTACTGATTAATGGGGCAGGTAAAGAATTCACTGTGAGGTTTTAAAAAGAAACATTGCCTACTACATAATACTAGGGGTGTCACGAGTCTCCAAATCCACGATTCATTTAGTCTTTCGATTTTAAGGTCAAGATCTGATACAATTTCCGATTGAAATTGTTCTTCAGCAGTGACGGCAATGCTACAACAGGAGCCACCAGATGGCAAAAGGGTCCTTTGCAACAACAGTTTGAGGTTCTCTGAGTTTACAAGGTGCAATTGACTGCACCATTAGTTTAACGAGGTGCACCTGAAGGCTGCTACCATAACTCAGTCACGTGGAAGGCAAAATGTTGCCACACCGGTGACTTCAGGGAAGCGGGAGGATTTTCCAGTTCTGTTGTTTCTTCGTTATCTCCGACTCCTGCAGTGGCCATGGTGTCTGGGAAAGAGCAGTTACGGGCTACTGGTAAGCTAATGTTACCCTGTGTCTTTAGCTGCATGCTCCCAGCCGGTAAGCTACCCTGTGTCTGTGGTTGTTTTTCTTTGACGTTCGCAAGTAGGCGCGGGTGGAAAGAGAAGAACATACTGGGGGAATCGCTGCTTTTCATTTCGATTTTCGAAATCAAAAATGTTGAAAAGAACTTGACACCCCTACATAAATGACACTCCTACATAAACCACATAATGGATATGGACACAGGGGTGAGGTTACTGTACCTGTAGTCTGGACGGACTCTCCTGGTAGCAAAGGAACCTGGTTCTGGAACATTGTGACCTGCGCCCCGTATCTCAACGCTGGAAGGTTCTGTACACAACACAGAGCAATCAGCGGGACCACAACACCCAGCATGCACCACTGACACCTAACAGAGTACTACTGAACATGTTGCTGATGATGCTGGACTGAGAAGTAGACAGCAATCACCACTGCAGACTAAAGTTTCCGCTGTTTATTGTTAAGGGTTTTTTCTCTGGAACTGTATTCAGATGACCCCTGCTGCAAGCTAACCCAACACATATACACACACACACACACACACACACACACACACACACACACACACACACACACACACACACACACACACACACACACACACACAGACACACACACGGTTAATGAGAGGGGCATGCTGCCGTCACAGACAAAGAAATGAACCATGCCCTTTCAGGTGTGATGAGACATTCACACATATGGATTAACACTGGAGATGTTAACAGGAGGCCGTTAACTATTCAACACTCAAAATGTGTCCAGCAGCGGTGCTGTATAATATCTATAATATATTAATAGAAACTATAATATCACTACAGCAATGAAATAAAATGTATGCCAGCCAGCACAT
The DNA here is from genome assembly GCF_004354835.1 of Perca flavescens. Classification (NCBI taxonomy): domain Eukaryota; kingdom Metazoa; phylum Chordata; class Actinopteri; order Perciformes; family Percidae; genus Perca; species Perca flavescens. Next base: position 29,020,374 of record NC_041349.1, read on the forward strand.
TAAGGGAAAACACTACACTTCCCACAATGCAAATCCACAGCATCTTTCATTAGACCCTCCCTGTCTGATGAACACGTCTTCAAACTCCAAACGTGTACGCTGCGTTTGTTACTTGCAGTCATTCCGTGGGACAACAGCACCAAAGGGAGACGAGACAGACCGAGAAGAGCAGCAGGATGAGGCGTGCAGCCCGGGACAGAGAGGGAGGAAAAAGAAGGGACAGACAGACAGAGACAGAGAGACAAACAGACAGAGAGAGACAGAGAGAGAGAGACAGACAGACAGAGAGACTTGCCAAAGCATTGGAAGGATGCTCAGAATCACTTTCTCCATGGTAACAAAGACCTTCATCTTGTGAATCTTGCTGCCGGGGAGAGCCAGCATGGAGAAAGTGAGAGACGGAGAAAAAGAGAGAGAGAGAGAGAAAAAGAGACATTATACAGTAAAAAGACATCATTCTATTTGTAGGGTATTGTTATTGTTGAGCCCGGTGTTTCCTTGTAGGTTTAAATGTAAACGCTTTACATATTCTGCATTCACATAATTATATATCCAAAGTGTGTTGGCTGGCTACAGTCCTTGAGAGTTTCAAGACAAGAGAGCATCTTGTGATGGGATCCCAACATACGCTCTAACTCTGCCCTTATTTAGAGCTCAGCTACACACCTCCAACATTTCCTGACTGCATCTTTTACAGCTGTGAAGCTATCGCACTGACAACATCTGTCCACAGACAGACAGACAGAGTCAGACAGAGTCAGACAGACAGACAGAGTCAGACAGACAGAGTCAGACAGACAGACAGAGTCAGACAGAGAGTCAGACAGAGTCAGAAAGAGAGTCAGACAGAAAGACAGAGTCAGACAGAGAGTCAGACAGACAGAGAGTCAGACAGGCAGAGTCAGACAGACAGACAGAGAGTCAGACAGACGGACAGACAGAAAGTCAGACAGACATATAAACACCTGACAAAGTACTCAAAACCACTCTGTGGTAGTTACTGCTACAATACATTTTACCATGATGAGAGACACACACACACACACACACACACACACACACACACACACACACACACGTTACTTACAAGGTGAAAAAAACTGATGCTGTTACGACTGAGAGAGATATATATATATATATATATGTAGTCTTGCATTGCCATGGGCCTGTTTCACAGAGCAGGGTACCTAAAGTCCTAAACGTAGCTTTATCAAGTTACCTTTAGAACTCACTCAAATTTCCAACATAATACCAATTCAGTTACCTCAACCCAGGGGATCTGCTGATACTGATCATTTATTAGAGGTTATTTTAATATGTAAGGCTACATGGGGGAAAGGGATTTCCACTGGGACTGAATGAATGGGACACAAAACGTTACAATGACAGAGAAACTGGGACTGTGTTGATGCTGGCGTTTACCATGTTCTTCATCTTAGCAAAGTTAGCTAATATGCTTTGCTAGTTAGCACTTAAAAAGTACAACTGATGCCAATGGGAGTGCCATTTAATTTTCAGGTATTTAGTAATAAAGTCTTGGACAAATTGAAAGTTTGAGCTGATGATGGTGCTAGAGGAAAGGTCAGAGTTAGGTCTGAACCACATTTCACGACAATCCATCCAAAAGTTGCCGAGCCATTTCAGTCCGAACCAAAGTGGACAACTGACCAACGCAGTGTGGCAGTCAGGGTCTAACAGGGAAGATTTAAGTGATCCACCCACTGCAGAAAAAAAAAAAAACTCTTGTTATAGGAGTTCCAATTCACAGAGTGCATGTAGGGCTAAAGGACAAAGAAGAAGCATGAAGAAAGGTACAGAGACAGAAAAGAGGAAGCAGACCGAGCTGGGAGAGGCAGAGATGAAGTGTACAGTGGCTCCGATGGAGGAAGTGCTGATGGTGAACCTGTGGTTATGATCTGCAGGCATGTTCACACACCTCAGACACACAGTCACATCCTGTCAACTCTGCACTAAACAGGACCTGCACATTCCATTGTTGAAGAAGACAAAGGGTGCGTAACATGCTATTTAGTAGGCTGAAACGTACGTAAATAGTACGTGAATTGCATACTACTTCTGATGAAATACTACAGTATGCAAAACACTGGACACTACGACAGCTTAAGTATCCCACAATGCAATGCGGTAGTAACAACAACGTTCGAAGCGGACAGCAACAATGCAGCGCTGTAATGTCAAAAAACGCTTTCATTTCCATTCATACATATAAAAATCTGTGATTTTATCAACTGCGACTGTTGGTCTAGTTGCTTACCTTTTTCAGTAATTTAAGCCATATCTGGCGATGGCGCTAAAGCTGGGATCGGCAGCGGTTACCAGGGTAACCAAGTAGTGCAGAGTAAGCCATTTCGGACGCAACTAAAGACACAGCACCAAACTGTTGTTAAGCGCGACTATGACTTTCACCTATTCATGACATGCTCTGTGGCAACGCTGGACAATTGAATCTGATCTTTGCATCAGTGGAGAGAAACTCTGATACATCAGGTGGTATTTCATTTTTTCTGATGACATGCAGCAAAGGGCCGCAGGTCGAAGTTGAACCCGGCCCCGCTGCATCGAGGAGTAAACCTCTATATATGGGCGCCCATTCTACCAACTGAGCTGTCCGGGCGCCCAAACATAAACAAAAACACAATCCATCTTTTCTTTTTTTTCCAAAAGTCAAGAGGCCCAAAATGTTGCTGCATAACAGGAAGGAGGCGTTTATCAGAAGACAAGCTGATAAGTCTACAACTCTTACCCTGGGAGTCAGCCTCTTGGACACCTGGAGATTACACACACACACACACACACACACATTTACAAAAACAAATAGTTTTCACATGAAACGGAAACAACTATATTCAGGTTATATATCTTTCTTATTCATATTGTTGGCAAAAATCTATCTTTGAAAGTGCCCATGTCAAATAGCGCAATGTAGCCGCTCGATTTATGATGACACGTAGGTGCAAACACGCAAGAGCCCAAAGCAAATGCTACAGCAGAAACCTGCTACAGTATAATAAGGGAGCTGCACAACAGCTGAGCCAATACATATGTGTGAATGCACATTCCAAACCAAGCAACAGAAAAGCGCTGGCACGCTGAGCACACTTCTAATGTCTCGACTAAAAGATCATCTTTCAAATGTGTGAACACCACAAACTACGTTCAATAGGGGTGGGGGAATTGATTCACGTACGCATCGTGTTTCTTTTGCGACAATTTATGAAACGTATTCTGTTCGCTAGTGTTTCCGACTTCCGAGTACAAATGGAACGCACTATTATGACTGTAATGCGCCGACTGGGGTTGTTGTCATTTCTTTACATTTCTCATGGGGGAGGGCAACTAAACCTACGCACTGTAGCTTTAAACAGGAGGCAGGCTCCTCCAGCTCTGGTGGCTAACCTGAACCACGATGCTTCAGTCCAGTGGCTCCCAAAGTGGGGTCCGTGGACACCCAGGGGTCCTTGAGTGGGCTCTGATGCAAAAAAAGGGGAATCATTTTGTCACTAAGACTTTCATTATATTTCCTTTCATAAGAAACAGAATGACAGAATGTATGGCTATTTTGGTCATGGGTTTTATTTAATTAGGGCTGGGTACCGAATTCAATACTTTTTAGGCACGGACCAAATTGCCTCCTTAGTATCGAGTATCGAAAAATGCCTCCTCATTCAATACCTGAGGAGCAAATCTCATCGGCGTCAGTGAGCCAATAAACACGCAGCCTGCTTCTACCAAGATCTAATAATGCCGCTGATTGGCTGTCTAACGTTACACGTCATAGAGACACGCAGGTTACGCACAGAGACGCAGTAGGAGCTGACAAATAAAGAGAAATATTTTTCTGTTAGGTTGTAACTTATTTTTGTTAAAATGGATTTTTATAAAATTGGCATTGAAAAAAAAAAAAAAAAAAAAAAAAGCATCGTTCAGGAACCGGTTTTGAATGGTACCCAGCACTAAAAATGATGTCATAAAACATCTAAAAAGCTGGGTGATTGGGGAACCTGGGAGGAGATCTTATCAAATGGGGGTCCGTGGTCTAATTTGTGTCAGTTTGGGGCTCCTTCGTGTGAAAAGGTTTGGGAACAACTAGTGTACTACTCACACTGAAGAGACTTTGTGTTTCACACATGCTGAGGCGTAGAACTCATTACACTCTGTCCAGCAGCTATTATGTTGTCCGTACCCAAACTGAACAATGTTGCGTCTCTCAAACCCAACCGACTGCTCGGAGGACGAGTTGAAACGGTGAAACGTGTTCTTGTGGCAGGCAGAAGCAGAAGACAAACGCTCGATGGCGTTTTAAGCCCCCAACTTCGTCTTCCAGGCAGCGCTGCCTGGAAGACGAAGTTGGGGGCTTAAAACACCAAACACCAAGACAAACTGCCCACAGCAGCTCAAGAGTAGCTAATCCAAACGACGACAGCAGCTGTGACACATCACATTCACATACACTTAACACACCAAGCTCTGGCCACACACACTCAAAGGCATACATAGCACACATGGGCATACATTACCATGAAAGCGGGTCTTCTCCCAGCCTATCAGTTACAAAACACACTGATGAGAAATAGGGCATGCATTTAAATACTGTGTGTGTGTGTGTGTGTGTGTGTGTGTGTGTGTGTGTGTGTGTGTGTGTGTGTGTGTGTGTAGCTATGTTTCCATCCACTTTTGGAGATCGCTCATGCGAATAAAGCCGGGAAAAGTGTGTTTCCATCCAACGGCTTTAAGGCCAATAAAAACCTGTGCGCGATCACGCCACATGCTGTTTTGCGGTCAAAATGGTATATCTTTATTTCTTTAGCTCTATTTTAAGGTGTTCCCATTCATTTTTTGAATCGCACAACATTCGAGCTAACATTTGCGGGAAAAAAACAAAAGTTTTGCCAGCCAAAATGGCTGCCTACAAATGATTAATACTGCACACGTTGTAAAAGCGCTTATGTGCCAGCTGACAGCTATAATCCGACAACGACGACGCTATCAAAACATCGCTGTAATGTTGCAGATGCTAGATGTTATTTTTCGCTCTTAAAATCAATTTAAAAAGTCCTCATTCGTCCACTTCTTTGTTGACACCCGCCATGTCTGCAAAGAAAGCGGAAACACGTGGCGGAAATTACCTATGTTTTATGGCGGGTTGCAACCATAAAATCACCTAAAACATAATCGCAATTCATTATTTATTTGGCAAATAACGTTAGCATCAGTGTGCGATTCTGCGCAAAGATTGTTGATATTTGAACTCAACTGCCAAACAAATACCCCCCCCTTAGAAGCTCCGCCCCCGAGATTCACGGACAGACTGGCCTTCCCCCCTCCTCCCAAACTTTGTGTCGATAATCATGAAATTCAATTGAATTTTACGGTTTCCATAAGGTATTTTTCATTTGATATTACTTAATTCGCATTAAAACATGTGGATGGAAACATGGCTTGGAAACATGGTGTGTGTGTGTGTGTGTGTGTGTGTGTGTGTGTGTGTGTGTGTGTGTGTGTGTGTGTGTGTGTGTGCGTGTGTCTGTGCGTGCGAGCGTGAGCTACCTTGATGTCCCTGTTCCCGACCTCAGCTGGCACTGATCCTGAGATCTGACTGGAGATGGTGGCTGCGATCAGCTGTTTACACCACTCTACATGAGAACCTGTTGGACTGAAAGGACATAGACAAGAAAATATCAACTATAACAAGATAATGTTATGTTTTGCCCCCAATTCCTTCAACTTTGACAATTTTCCGATCGCCATCGAGCCGCCATCAATGTAACTCAACACTTCCTGCGCAGATGTTTCACAAAATGTAATCCCCTCCCTTTTCTGGTATGCTTTTGTTGTGTAACATCTGCAGGAAGTGTTGCTTTTCATTGGCTGTGGCTTAACTGTCATAATTAAAAAAGAATTAAAAAAACAGCAATATAGAAGTGATTACAAAAGTACAATGTTTATGTTGTGTTTTGTTATTATTATTCCAGCTTTATTTGAGCTCTTCTTGTTTCCATCTTGTGTCCAACAAAATGTTTGGGACATAACTCGGAGCTGTAACAGTTGTTGCTGTGCAATTAACTGTCTCAGCAATAGTTGCGATTAACAATAGAATTGTCTCTTTCTGTCAAATATAAAAACATTTATTTATTCTTTAATCCCAGGATACATCTTTTGGTTCTATCACTGTCATGTGACCCAGATAATGTAGTGACACAGGTACTCAGCCTATGAAGTAAACCATGCCTCTTCATTATCATTAAACATTATTTTCTAACTGTATCCCCCCCTCGTCGTTTTTGTTCTTATGAACATGTATAGCTTTAAATGCCAACAACTAGCATAGCTTTAGCTCAGCAGCCCGACCAATAATCACTTATATAATTACAATTTGGCACATCTAAACAAAATCAACAATTACCATCAACAGTCATACCCCTTAGGACAGGGGTCTTCAACAACTTTTAAACCAAGGACCTCTTAACTGAAAGAGAGATGGAGCAGGGACCCCCTACTACATATGCTGTATAAAATTAAGTTGCAAAATAAACTGGGCCTACAGTAACCTTAAGGGCAGCCTTAAGCCTATGTATACCTTTTTTTGTGCATATAATACTAAACTTTAAATAGTCTAATAATTGTTGGCATGATTTTATAAATCATGTTTTAATGTGATATACATGTGGCACAATGAATCCTCAGGATGGACTGGATCTGTGGATGGCCTTAGTGACTACCTTACCTATAGGCCAGTAAGCAGTGGGGATTTATATTTGCTAATAATATGTTGGATGTTAAAACTTAATAATTTGGTAAACAAACAATGGTAATAATAGTCTTGCATTGCCAGACCTTCATGGAAGAGGGTCTGGCTAGTCCACACAGCATTCTAGGATGGGAGAAAAACGTGCTCTGGTTTATTGGCATTTCTTTAAACCAATCACAATCGTCTTGGGGGGGTGCTAGGTGCCAGAGGGAGCCACGGTGCATCTGCAAAATAACCTCAGTAATCTTGACTTGTTTTGGTGGAACATGTGTACGTTCAAAGGTTGTTTTAGTTGTGCAACAGAAAACTCTGATTGGACAGATAGTCTAGCTACCTGTAGGTGGGTCGACCATACATTTACCATTCATATTTCACTTGATATTATGCTCGTTTAATGCATATTCTTGAAAAAATTCTGAATGTCATCATCAAGTCATAACCAAAACATATATGTGGAGACTAAACTAAGCTAATGGGCAATTTTATTCAAAATGGAAATAAAAGACCGTTGTCACTGCATTTGTAAACCTAGTTAGCTAACGTCACTGTGACGTTATAGCGTCGCCTACAGTACATAAACGTGACTGTGGTCTGCATTAGCCATATACAGTATATATGCTTTTATATATGTCAATGTATATATGTGCATTAGCGGTGGCTACTGTAACGTTACCCTATAAGCTAGGCCTGATTTACTGAGCTAACGCTAGCTATTAGCTGTCTGTTAACCCACTGGTAGACCATTCTGTCATGTCGAACATGTCAGGCTGTCGCCTCCTTGTTCTTAATACAGTATGGTGATTTTTAGATACGCTTGTAGCCTACTCACTGTTAGCTACTCCATCATAGCTAACGTTACTGTAACGTTACCGTCACTCCAAACTCCGTTTTTTTTTTTTTATTGGAGAAATAAAACATTTTTAAAAGTTGTTTGAAATGTTATGCATTGGGTCTACGCCGATTTAAAACCACGACTCTCTTGACTCATGACATGTTTTGTTGAATATTTCGTAGGAAATATGTGGAAAGCAAAAAAAAAAAAAAAAAAAAAAAAAAACTAGCTAAATGGCGACGTGTGACATATTCTTGTAACATCTAGTGTCTACTACTCACCTGTCCAGGGTTTCTCCGGTGGCTGGTGCGCCGGTCGGCGAGCCCCAGAGCTTTCTGTTCGAGCCTGCTCCGTCCGCCGCCCCGGCAGCTCCGGCCTGTTTCTCCATCTGCCAGACAACTGTTTACTTTCTAGGTCACTACTGTAGGGGCGGATGGCGGACGATTTCCTCTGATAATGAGGATGCGGATGAAATCAAACCAGTTGGTTTAATTCCAATGTCCGCCCTCGGCGCGCGCGCCTGCCTGTTTTTTCCGCTATAGGGCTCGAGGCTCACTGTAAAAAAAAAAAAGTGAGTATGAACGCTTCCTGTCATTTGGTTATTTGTGCTTCCTCCGGACTGCCTCTCACCCGCATCTCTTCCTCGCACTGTAGCTCTAGCCCCGCCTTTTTACAACACGCCCGGGATGCGAAGATGAGAGAAAGAACGCGCACGCGCGCGCGCGCACACACACACACACACACACACACACACACACACACACACACACACACACACACACACACACACACACAGAGATTGTCAAACAGGGTCGTTCATGCTTCGACAAGCATTCGGAAGTGTTATTACGTTCAGCTCCATGTCATTTGGCTTGTCTTGTCAGAGCTGGATTTGTGTATATTATATAATTATTTTTTATCATTTCCATCAAGAAGTAGGCTAATACATATACCAGCATACTGTGTAATTAATTTCATACTCCAATCGGAGTACAACGCCTACTAGTAACAGTACTCCTCTACTCCACAGGATATAAACCACACTCATGCATGCTCATACTTTTATATACCCACCTCCCCAACCATACACTCTCCATGCTTCCACTCATCCACATATACCATTTATCCACCTTCCACTCCTCCACACATGCATTCCCACTCATCCACATAGCCTATATCTTTCACATTTTTTGACACACAAACCCACCCACCCACCCACCCAGCTGGATTTAGATAGCTGGATTTTTTGTGAAGCTGCAGTACACTCTTAATTTCACTTCCTTGTAGAAAATGATGTGAAAGATGAGAGAGAGAGAGAGAGAGAGAGAGAGAGAGAGAGAGAGAGAGAGAGAGAGAGAGAGAGAGAGAGAGAGAGAGAGAGAGAGAGAGAGAGAGAATGACATGCAGCAAAGGGCCGCAGGTCAGAGTCAAACCTGGGCCAGCTGCGTGGAAGAGTAAACCTCTGCATATGGGGGCCCGCTCTACCAACTAGGGGCTGCAGATGAAAATTAGCCTGCATGGCTAAATCAAACACATTTATATTTTGGACTCGGTGCTCATGTTGATTAATGTGCATTGTCCCTTTTAAATAAAGAAAAAAATAAAATAAAAAAATAAAAACTCAAATAATGGAATAATCAACAAATGCAAGGAGCCAGAGTCAGAAATCCTTAAATTAATTTAATCAGTAATATTTACATAACAGGACCCATCCAACAAACTGTGGAGAGGATCTAACATGATTAAACGAAACACATTTTAAATGTATTCTGAGTTCACCTTCCCTTGTTGATGACAAAAAGATCCTGAAACACATTTCATGTGCATTTATTAAAAAGCAGGCTATATTATGCCACGAAACCCCTCAAACTACAACCCCCTACATTAATGAAAGAGTACATTTGAAAGGAACAATGACAGAGTACTTCTCAGCTTCATCGCCGCAGAGCCAGAGTGAATCTAAAAAGCTAAACAGATCCACCAGAGAACTGAGAGGAAGATGCCAGGGTTTCCCCCTAGTGTATTGTAAGCCTGGTGGCCCACCGGGACTAAGTTGCCCCCCATCTAGTCTCGCTTTGCCAGACCTTCCTCCACAGCGCTGCGGAGGAGGGTCTGGCTAGTCCACACGGCATTCCGGGATGAGAGAAACCCGTGCTCTGGTTTATTGGCATGTCTTTAAACCAATCACAAGGTGCCGGACGGAGCCACGGTGCCTCTGCAAAATAGTCTCGGGAAGGAACTTGTTTTGGTGGAACATGCGTACGTTCAAAGGTTGTTTTAGTCGTGCAACAGAGCGCCGTATACAGCGGACCAGTTGGGTTTAGTAAAAGAAGGTTGCTACAGTTGGGTTTAGTAAAAGAAGAACCGGTTGGGTTTAGGAAAAGAAGAACAAGGTTGGGTTTAGGAAAAGAAGAACAAGGTTGGGTTTAGGAAAAGAAGAACAAGGTTGGGTTTAGGAAAAGAAGAACCGGTTGGGTTGAAATCTGCCGTAGCTTAGCAGTCTTAGCTGTTTTTTAAATTCTCAATTTAGCGATTCCTTCCATGATTCTGTTAACGCAGAAACTATTGGGCTCTACATTAATGCTCTGTGACGGGCCTCCAACCGGGCTGAACAACTTTTCTGGGGGAAACCCTGCATGTCATGGTTTGTGACAAGTGAACAGTAACGTTAAGATTCTGTCTTTTCATCCTGGGTTTAGCGAGTACAAACCAAAAGAAATGCCCTCAACAAAAAATTTAAAAAAAAAAAATGTATCCAATGGAGCAGAAATCCACAATTTATACCAACAATTTCTGAACCAACATTACTTTCCTTTTTTTATAAAACTGTAAGATTTTACACTACATAAAATAATTGTATTTTACAACAATAGAACTTTTAGACAGTAAAATAGGTTTTTGATTGAGGTAATTACATCACGGTGCTTGTACAAAGTAAAAAATAATAAAAAATAGATTTTTTTTCATCTGTTTTTCCCTAAAAACACAACCACCCGACCAATGCACACTTTTTTGTGTTGCCGTCACTTCTTTCTCTCTCTACAGTACAAGCCTTTCATAGAGGACGTCAGTTTCCATTTGGTACGACCTAAGAAGTTAACCCTTGTGTTGTCCTTACATGTCAAAATTAACTTACACCAACTTCTTACCACTATTTTTTAAACTCATTTTGGGATTTTATGGTCCGTAGTTAAGATCAAGGGATGTTTATGGATAAATCAGACTGTCAAAGTTTAGTCGAAAATATATTGAAACACCCAAAAGTCAATGGTAGTATTGAACTGATCCTTACTTTTACTTGTGAAGAGCGTTTCATGGAACCATCTGTGTTACTTTTGGGCAATTTGGTTGAAAGAAACCCAAATTTCTGATGTAGAAACTTTGGAAACGGGTCAAATTTGACCCAAGGACAACAGGAGGGTTAACTCACCTCTCGGTGAACATAAGAATCAGGTTGCAGTCTGACCAGGGTCCAAAATTTACTTTTTCGCCCACCAGCCAAATAAAGCTCGACAGTGTGGTTCCGGAAGTGAAAATTAGGATTGAGATTATCAGCCATAATGTCTAAACGATCCGAGGTGGACTGACCATGAGCTACGTGGTTGTGTAACAAAGGTTTTCTGCTCCTGTAGAAGCTAGAAGTCCGTATGAAATCAACCTTGTTTTAAGAAAAACATGGTTTATCCGCGATTTTATGGAAAAAAACTACACTACCCAACAATCTACCTCGGATGGTTTAGACATTATGGCTGATAATCTAAATCCTTGTGGAGAAAATTAATGGGATTTTCACTTCCGGAACCACACTGTTGAGCTCTATAGATTAGCATTGGGGTTTTTTGGCTGGTGAGTGAAGCAAATCTACCAGCCACTTGTATATTTTACCAGCATTTGGCTGGTAGATGGTGCCAATTTTGGACCTCGACTCTGACCCACCTAGACATAGAAAAGAGTCATGTTTGAGATCAGACATACTTGCAGGTAAGCCAAAGTCCTATTCTCTCTTGAAATGCCATGAAACACCAAGACTTCATTGTGAACCGTTTGCTGTGGCTGTTACACTCCCTGATTTTGTTATAGTTGCCATAGTGATGGCAAAAAAACTAAACAAAGCTTTGGCGAAATCTGCTGGCCAATCCACGGAATTACATTTGTCTGGAAGGTATGGATAGAAATAAGAGCTGAGAGACAAGTTCAAGCCCTGGCTCTTCTCTCACCTCCACACAGCGGGACCAATCACAGCGTGAAGTGGGTGGGAATGTCGGAATCAGAAATGGAACACAGCCCTCCCCCTCACAGGGGTCTTTCCCAAGCAACGTGACCATCAGACAAGCAGGTCTTATGAAGTTCAACTCAAAGGCCGAGACAAAACTGCGTGCCGGAATACAAGCGGTCGCTCATTTTTGTGGTATTTGATGAAATTGAAGCACTTTTAAAACAGAGTTAAGCTCAAAAGTTGTAAGACATCCAAACTTCTGCCTGTTTCTTGCAAAAGGTTGATACAGTGCGAGACACAAATGTTCTCCGCGCTCACTGTTGAGGTTCTTGAGGCTACATTTACACTGCTATGTTTTGGTAGTGTTTTAAGCTACAGTAGAAGAACTAATCTCCGTTCAAACTAGCACGCCCAAACTGCATATCTCATCAACAATCACGTGTGCTGGACATAAACAGGAGGCAGCGTGTATACTCCGCCTGTTGTAATAGTAGCGTCTCCGAGAACAAGACGTCATGACGGATAAGACCCAATCAGGCGGCGAAACGTTGGCGTCAGCGTTGCCTTCGTTTGCGTCCGTTGAGACAGAAACACAACGCCGCAGATTCCAAACCAAAAACAGGGTCAGAAGCATTTTCAAATGTCTCCGGTTTAGGGGCTCTGAAACGCCAGAGCAGTGGGAATGCGAGGTGTAAACGTAGCAAAAGATATTTTTTAAGAAAAACGTAGCAATGTAAAAAGGAGCCTGAAACTCAACCGAGAACCCTGTGTGCCCTGGAACGGTCTAGCCAGGCTAACATGCCTTGGACCTTCTGTGTCTCTGTACTAAACACACTGATGAAAGTGGTATTAATCTTACCCGGCTGTGGGCCAACGGGGACCAGAATTTCTTTAGTTTTTCTCACTACATGTGATCTAAGTCACACAGTTTAATCTTGGCACCAGGGAGCCCCCAAGGACCACATGAGGCCCCAGGCCTGATCTAAAAATGAAAATTTAATATTGGACCAGAAATCATTAACATGACCAGTTCTTTAGTATAATTAATCATTAATAATTATATAACTCAAACTGAGCAAATTTGTTATTTCAGAAGAGTGTATCAAACTGGTAATGACTCAATACCCATGAAGTAGCTCTCAAAAAAAAGGGTGGACCCCTGGTTTAGGTATATGGAGGGGAAAACCCAGGCTTCCTTAAACACAGGGAAAGGTTAGTGAACTGCCCTGTCCTCTGCACTCTGTGGTTACTTGCGGAATGCCGGCAGTGACCACCCACTTCCTCCCACTTCAAACTGGCACAACTCCATAAACAACAGCATGGCTTCCTCCCAAAAAAAAAAAAAAAAAAAAAAGAGAATTTGAGGACTCAAGGCTTTCTTCCAATGGAAGCATGAACTACAGAGCAGTCGATCTCAAACATGACACAGGACAACTAGAGTACATTTATCTGTAAAGGTGAAGGCGATTCACACACGAATCAAAAGGCACAAATCTGGACGTGACCTGACACACTTCCCAAAATGACTTATTGCACCCCATTCACAATTGAAACTGTCACGCTGTACGTACAATGCATCATCGCAATGTACTGTTGCCTCCAACTTACTGAGAAAAAAAACAACGGGGTAATGTATTGGACTGAGCTCTCTGGCTTTTTCGAAGCCTCCTTAACTCAAATGTTCAAGGATGCTGTAGAGAAGTGGGAGGAAATGTTTTGGGTAGAAAGGGTTCCAAAATGAAAGCCCCATCTGTGTCAATCAGACTAAATCATCAGACTACACTCCAAAAGAGGGAGGTAAGAAACATCCAATAGCCCAGAACGTCTGGGGTATTGTAGCATAAAATTCATTTGTGAAGGAGGTTTTGTTCATAAAATGTAAAATATAGTGTCAGGTGGACCTGATCTACAGTGGTGGTCCAAATAGACTTCCAGGTGTATCTACCCTGTACTCGTTTGAGCAAAATCTACAGAGCGGTTTCCTTTGGGGATGGAGCCAGAGCACGGCAACGCTGCAGTCTTAAAGCTATCCATTACTTTCATTCTTGTTTTCAGCAATGGGCGCCACAGCTGGCATTGCCAAAACAACACGTCAGCAAAATAGATCACACTCAACCAGGGCTTTAAATGAACATTTTTGATCAGATTTTCCACTAGCCAAATGTTTGTTTGTTGTTTTCCCAACTGACTTTACTACTTCATTTCAAAGAGTCAGTGTTCATGGGAAATGTAGGGTTAGTACTACAAGCAGCGTTGCCAGATAAAAGAGTAAGTTTCTTAGGCAAACCCGCCCAAATTTCTTAGGCAGAAAATAAGAGAAATCTAGAAACATTTCTGCATCCAGCCAATTGAAACGAGTTATTTTGCTTTATTCATCACCAGCCAAAATTAGCTAGGAACTCTACAATGTTAACCGCCAAAGTTCATTTTTACCCACATTTGGCGGGTTGGCAGGTGTCATTTTAAAGCCCTGCACTCAAATCCCCAACTTACAGTACTCCAGTAATAAAACCCAGATATTTATTGAGTGGCCGACGTTGCGATAAAGTGCCAGAGACTGAGGACTACCAGACTGAGAACGAATAGGGTGGCAGAGAACCTAAACTCAAGAGCCATTGTAGTCTTGTCATCATGTTGACAGACTGAATGATTACAGTACATACATTTGTGATAGACATGGCCATTATTTTTCTGTCAGACGTTGGGTCAAATGTTTTCAAAATAACCAAAATGGGAGCCCTTGGGAGTTAGCAGCAAAATCCTCATATCAGGCTAGTTGATTTTCCGTCGCACACGCGCACACCCACCCACACACACCCACCCACCCACCCACCCACACACACACACACCCACACACAGTTGACTCTGCATGCTGCTTTGTAGACACTAGCTCCACACTGCTAAAGATGTGCTTTCTGGACAGGTTGGTTTTCATGTGTTCTCATTGTAGAATTTAATGGAAGCCCATTTGAGTCAGGAAAAAAAAAAATAAGTAAAATGATTAAACATTAAGTCAAAATTATGAGTCATATTTTTTATTTTCAATTTTATTTCAACTTTAAGTCAGAATTAGGACACACTAGGCCATACTTTTGAGACAGTGAATCAAAATAACGATAGCACTGTCTCGCCATTTTGATTAAAAAAAAAAAAACTATTCACATAAAAAACTAAATCTTATAACCTTGACTTAATGTCATCATTTAAACCTGGTACCCTATCATTTTGACATATAAATAATTTTTATATTTTTCACATTCCTCAACAAACATTATCTTCCATAGAATTTCCAATGTGAAATTTACATTTTTATTTGCTACTTCCACATAAAATGAAGATTAATTACTTAACTTCACCTTATTTCTTAATAGCTTTCCCCATCATTCCTATAGTTATAATTAGACATCAACAGCCCGTTTGCTACACAAAGCTGTAATCTGGAGTGTAATTGGGCAGAAAAATTAGACAACCAAGCAAGTAGTCGTAAACAAGTCTACCAAAGTACGTAAACCAATTAGATAACTGAAAAATAGACTATTTATTGCCTAAAACTTTCCTTTCGGATGTACAAACTGACCCACATGATATCCAATTACAATGAGGGGGGGTGGGGGGGGGGGAGAGAAAACACCTGTCCAAAAGGCACACGTGCTATGAGATCACGTGCATTTTCACATGGGACTTTTCAGTGGTGGGGTGGAAAGAATATCAGAATTACAAATAGTGTACTTCAGGGGAAGTAAGAGCTAACTGGTTGATTTCTGCTCACTGTCCATAAAACTGTGTGCTGGTTCCAATCATCTTGGCGTGGCATGGTAAGGCTATCATGGACCAGGCTGGTTTCTCCATCCACGGTCTGTGTTTAGTGAGAACATAGAAGCACAAGAGGTGATCCGGGATCAGAGGCCAGCACCACTTCATGTCCCTAGAATATCTTGAGCACCCAAAATATATTTCAAACCCTATCATTCATAAAAAGCATTCATAAAAAGGTAATTACTAATTACTTCTAACTGAACTCTGCCAGTTGGCGAGAACTGCATTTGCTCTCGGCGCCATAGCTTAGGAAGAGCTGGGAAATTCTGCTTAGGGGAGCGTAGCTGAAAGCGGTGGCAAAACACACGTGACCCAGACGACTCTAGGTTTCCTCCTCGGGTGATACGCAACAAATTCCACATCAATCCATCCAAATCTGACACACTTGATATATACACTTAGCTGGACGCGTAGGGGGGCGTTCACCGCCGCAGCTCAGAGCCCCCGACTCGGCCGCGTGAGCTCGTGGCAGCTCTAACCGATTCCTTAAGGGAAGATGAGGCAACACTCTGAAGCAGTGTAGCAAGGAGGAAGAAGTGGGAGAAGTGAGAACTGTCTGTCTCGATTTCGCCGTGTTCACACAGGACACCAACGCTTGCGTAGCAGGACGTAGGCAGGAGCCGGGCTGACACCTAGCAGTGTTCGGACATCCAAACTTTGAACTGATTTTAGTTTCCAAGAAAATGTATTGTCTCTATTTTACTCCTGACTGGACCTATACTAGATAGTATACCTAAATTATGTTGTGTGGCGGTTTCTGTCAAATCAGATTAGGGCGTACAGAGGAAAGCCTGTGTGAAAGCCGCATCCACTGGGTGTCCTGTGTGTTCAAGCCCTTGGACTGAAAGCCACAGAATGTCTTTAAGGCTTCCTTGTATGGCGAGTGTGTGTGTGTGTAGGTGTGTGTAGAAGGCTGTACTGTGACATATTGCATAAATCACCATTGTCACCACTATGGTGTTAGAACGACCCTATCAAATCTAAATCTGATTAGCATTCTTTGTTATCAACAGTTAGAACTGCACAATTCTCATTAATTCCCTGCGCGTGTTAGAGACTGACAGAAATCAGAGTGAAGAGGACATAAGTGCAAGTCAACAGGTGTATTTGAGAGTGTGCGTGCGCGTGTGTGTATATATATATATCAGTCGTAACAGCATCAGTTTTTTTCACCTTGTAAGTAACGTGTGTGTGTGTGTGTGTGTGTGTGTGTGTGTGTGTGTGTGTGTGTGTGTGTGTGTGTGTGTGTGTGTCATGAGCCCTCAGAGGGGAGTTTGCAGTTGTGTGTATTGCTGTGGCGGTGTGGAGGAGGCGGGGGTGTTGGGGGTGTTAGCCAGACGGGAGGAAGGGGAGGAGTCAGACAGCTCCAGCGCCTCTAGCTTCTTCAGGTACTCTTCTCGGAGCGCCAACAGCTCCTTGTAGCGCTGCTCCACAGGACTCTGCTGCTGCAACACACACACACACACACACACACACACACACACACACACACAGACACACACACATACACCAAAGGCAATTTGTCATGAAAAGGAGAAAGGTCAACCTAAATGTTTCACATTTTTGGAGTTCATTTGGAGAGTTCATGCTCCCATTTGTTTCGGAACATTGACATTTCAACATTAAGATGGTCGATCATTTGCAACCGTCAGACATTTGGATGAGACTGTATAGTTCAGTGCAGTGGTTCTCGCCCCACGTACCACCTCAGGAAACATTCGGCTCTGGAGTACCACCCCCATGGCCGACGGTAGCGTAGGCCTACCCCATTCATCCGCGGACAGCTCCCGCGGGACGCAGGTTTATTCCTTATAACATCGACTGTGGTGAGCCACAGCCAAGCTGTACCTCCCTCCGTCCCACTCCAGCTGAACATCTCCTTACGGTTTGACAGCGTTTGACGTTAGCAGGCGCTGTGGAGACTTCACCGCCGCTGCTTAAGTAGCGACTAGCACACTATAGCTTCAACACGGCTGCTCAAAATATTCTCCTCCTGATCCGCACTTCCTAATAGGTCCCGTTTGGAGCCACCATTGCAGGGTTTTTGAACCATTCGATTTACCGCTGCCATCACATCCTGCAACTATGTAATTATGGATGTTCATGAACGCGACTACGTAGCAGGGTGATAGAGACAAAAATATGAAGCTACAGGTAAGGACTAAAGTAATTGTAAATTACTTTTCACTGATCATAGTCTAAGTATTTGCATTCGAAATGTAGTATTTCTTCAGTATTTGGTTCAGTGGCATGGATTTGGTTTACTACGATGGAAAATGGAAACATTTTGTTGAACACATCACCACCAACACATCACAACTTTTTCTTTTAAAATAATGACTTCCCATAGCATTACAACTCTTTCTCTAAATATTACAACTTCACTCCTGAAACCTTTCCTACAGTGGCCGTATAATACTGGAGTCGAGACTCACATAGTTCCATTTAACGAACTGGCTCTGTGAATAATCTGGGATGCCTGCTTAACTGCCGACTCATTTAAATGGTGGAATCACATGACTACAAACCAACTGATACACAATGACATTGGTTGCTTGTGGGCCCCTGAGGGCCAGAGGCCTGTACTACGAATCCAGATCAACATGCCCTGGATTGCTTTCAGTTACCCGGCTTCACCTAACCTAACAACTGCGGCCCCGCATAACCTGTGTCACGACGCTGGTTAACTACTAGTTCAATCAACCCAGGGTTTCCCAATCCAGCGCGTTCACATAGCAGAGGCGCTGTTGGCACAGCACGAACAATCGCAAACATCTACCAGAGCCGCATGTTTTACATAAGAAGAACAAACTATAATTCTACATAAATATGAAGAACACAGACACGTTTTAAAAAGGCAAAACGCAATACAGTCGCTGCTTCCTAAAACAGGAAGGAAAGCTGGCAAAAAAGCAGACGCTGTAGATGTGTCAATCACATCGCTTCTCAATATCACTTCCCCATCAGCCAGGACCGAGACCTGACCATAATTACACTTGTGCTTTCCATAAACTGCCGTTGCTTTAGCCTATTATATTACCAGTTGCAACCATGGCAGTGGTAAGCGATCGGGAAAGAAAATAAAAAAAATATAAAAACATAATTCAAATCGCCGTGTGGCATTGGCAACACACGGCTCAAGAAGCCGACAGATAGCCTATACGCAATTCCCTCCGCTGAAAATCTACATCTTTCATAAAGATAAGCATCAGGGAATGTTAACGGGGTTGTCGCTCTCTAAATGTTTTTACTTTTCTGAACACCGTTATCGACCGAGTATTGATTGGTCAGTAGGCGGTGCTTTAACACCGGTTGATCTCTGATCTCCAACATAACCTATCCCGAGTAGGTTAGGCGTTCAGCATAAGTTACCACGGCGATTGAACCCGGTAAAAAGTGATCCACCGTCGTGATACCCAAAACCCTGGGTTGAACCTGAAGTTACCTCGATACTGCCAAATCTTGCTTCGTAGTACAGGCGTCTGGTCTACAGTATGTTAGAACAGACTGGCGGTCCTACCTGATGCCGTATGCGAGGGTTCCAGCGGATGTAGTAGGTTACCCACAGCTCTAGGTGGCGCATGCTGGCAACGGGGTAGAGGACCCTGCCCGACTCGGGGGTGTAGAAGGGGTTTAAATACATCTCCATCTTACTGTTGACCAGGGACCACAGAGACACCGTTTTCAACCTCACCTCCTGCACAACAGAGAGGTGAACAGGATTATAGCACCAGGCATGCCGCGGGAGGCAGATTCAGGCAAGTTCAGGGTTAGAGTTCATGTGTCATGATTGTGTCATGACAGTGTCATGTCACTCTTATGTAGATACCTTCAAGTAAAGAGTTACCGAATTTTGTTACGTCTCCGTTATTATTTGTGTTATCGTTGTTTCTGTGATGTATTGAATGTTGTTTTTGTATTGTGATCGTTGTGTGATCGTCGGCCCGCATATCAATTTAGGTTCATAATACATTTTGGCCCAACTAGTTTTTTATTGCTTTGTCTGAAGTTTTTGTCACTTTTGCCAATGCTTTTGGCGCTTTTTTGCCACTTTTTCAGACGTTTTTGTTGCATTTTTCCATTGTTTGTGTGTCGCTTTTTCAGGGTTTCTGTAGGTTTCACCAAGTCAGATTTAAGACTTTTTCAAGACCATGATGAATGAAATTCAAGACCTTTATCACAACATTAACTAAGCCCTAAATTCAGTTTTAATCAAGCTTAGTATCGCTAAACTTGTACTTCCCCAAAGCTGAAGAATCCAATCCGTTTTATGTCTGTGGTACAATCCGAAAGAGACACGCACCAAGAACACGAAAACTGATTGGCTCAAATATAAGCTGCACGTTGGTCTCATTTGTAG
Source organism: Perca flavescens (assembly GCF_004354835.1). Lineage (NCBI taxonomy): Eukaryota > Metazoa > Chordata > Actinopteri > Perciformes > Percidae > Perca > Perca flavescens. Next base: position 29,040,367 of record NC_041349.1, read on the forward strand.
TTGAAATACAGCAAAATTATATTTGGACCAGTGAAAGAAAAAACTACAACACCACAGAAAAAAAAAAAAAAAGCATTAGAGGTAGCGTTACATGGACATAGGAAAATTAAGACCCGTTTAAAATTATTTAAGACCTAGAACACAATACTTGAGCAAATTTAAGACTTTTTAAGGCATAACATTTAGATTTTTTAATTTTAGACTTTAAGACCCCTGGAAACCCTGTTATTTCTTTGATGGCTAAGTTAAATTTTTTGGGGCTTTATGTCGACCAAGCTGTAAGTGAGAAGACTACAGTATATGAGACATGCAATGATACAGTAAAAGATGGTTGACTTTTTTTCGATTAAATAAAGCGTGTCAATAAAATGTACACGTCTGGCCCTTGATGGGATTCTTTTTTTCCCCCAGTGTGGCCCTTAGTGAAAATGAGTTTGACACCCCTGGTATAGATGCACAGGTTCTGAGCAGACTCCAGGAAGAATAGCTGTGGCTATGGCCCCAACCTAATGGAGAACCCAATAGATCAAATCAAATCAAAGCCTGCGTGCATGCACGTTGTAGGGAAACTCAGAGCAGGCAGGGTTTTATGGCCCATCTTACTTGCTGGTCTCGCATACTCTCGCAGTTGTAGAGGAAGGTCCCGAAGCAGCAGCTGTAGAGGTGATCCAGGATGGTCAGCAGGAGGCGCTCGTTAAACTCAAACGCTGTAGGAAACTAAGAGCAGGAGAGATGAGGGGAGACGAGTACAGCAGTTACAAATTCCTCCTCAGTCATCTCACATCAACCTCTTTGGTGGGTTTGGTCCTGTTTGTATAGGGACAAGTATGTAGCATAGACCTATGCCATACACCACAGCCTTTATAGCCTAAGCTAATTTGCAATGCACATCCCTAGATGGACCCTTTTTTTTTTTTTTCTTTTCTAAATACAATAACTCAACTAGGGCTGCAACTATCGATTATTTTAATAATCGATTAATCTGTTGATTATTTTTTCGATTAACCGATGAATCGGATAAAAAAAAAAAAAGCATTAATTTACATCAACTCAATACATGCATACTTATTGTTTTAGTTAATAGTTGTGTAAAGGTAAGTAACCCAAATAGCAGATACAGACAAGACAGACACACACACTTATTCATTAAATTATTACTATCATTGTAGTAAGTGCAAGTTAAGTTCGTTTATACACCACACACTAATATATTTGTCAACAATAACTGATATGGGACAAAGCACATAATATATACATAACAGATTGAAAAATTAATGGGCCAAAAAAGGCGAGTGAATAAAACCGTGTCTTTAGTCTTGCAAACTATACCACCCCTGCTTTATTACTGTTATTAACGATCTAACGCTAGCTTGTCATGCTAGTCAGCTGGATAACGAGTAAACAGCAGCACCAGAAGAGCTACTGGAGGGACGGTACGTTCCTCCCTTCAGAACGGAACAGAAGGAGGATAGTGTAGTGACTTTACCCTGCTGTTGAACTCCCTTCCTCCTCATCAAGGACTCCAACATGTTTACGTTTTAGGTGCTGACTCATCACCGTGGTGCGCCCGTGTCATGCCGTGTCGCTTTTGCTTATCTTGTAATTAACACGTTTCTGATTGATTTAGTGTGGAATGCTCCCACACCTTGGATGACTTAGGTCGTACTGATTTCTCTGCCTCCGCCGAGTGTTTCAGAACAACGTTACGTCTCCGGTCTCTCTCCGTATTTCCTCTACCCCCGCTCTGCTCTTTTTCCTTTCGCTCCGCGCTGCTCCGCTCTGCGCTCAACTCAAATTTTTTTTTTTTATCTCCGCGACTAGGTGGCCTAATAGTTGCGCGACACACCGAATCGATAATTAAATTCGTTGCCAACTTTTTTAGTAATCGAATTTTATCGATTTTATCGATTTTTTGTTGCAGCCCTAAACTCAACACTTACATAAAAGACAGTAGAGAACACAAACTCATCAATAGATATGTACATTCAAAATGCAAAACTCACAAGAAAACACAGACAAAACAATACAAAACACGGACAAATACATACAATAAATCACCATAAAAGAGGAGCTATAACAGGAGAATAAACATCATTATTATTCCCGACTACATGACTGCTCCCTCTTCAAAATCAAAGTTTAAAATCATCCCAGTCAGAATCATTTCGAAGTTTAAAAACAAATTCCACATATTAATCAACCAAACAGAAAGGGCTGTGTGTCCTAACGAGGATTTACGTAAGGGCATCTTATATATACCCAATGGAAAAAAGCATTCACTATTCGTGGTGCTATGACCGACACGGTCATAGCACCACGAATAGTGAATGCTTTTTTGTCGCAGTGCAATTATTATCAGCAAAAGCAACGCTCCGACCGGTATTTTTCCTGCAGAGCGCTCGATGCGCGGGTGGGAGGAGAGGCGCAGACAGGTGAGAGGTGTTTTGGTGAAAAATGGGTCTTAAGACGTCAGCAATCAAGAAATACTGCTCAAAATGTAGACACACTGTTTAATTTAAACACGTCTCAGCCAGTGAATGAAATTAGTTGAAGGAGGAACTTCTGCCAGTCTGCATTTAGACTGTATGAAACGCTTCTCATTCAGCGGAGCTGCATGCTGAGAAATCTGCAGCCAGGTCGGTGGTTTCAGAGCTACGAGAGCAGTGATGGGATTGGTCGAGAGTGTATGAATCACCACAACCTCCAATTTATAGATTTATATTCGGCCCTTTTGCACGTTGAGCTGAGGTGCCTACATGAACCAAAATAGGACAAGAAACTGTCCACGCGGTCCGTGCACCCACAACCTGCTGCTGTGCTGCTACTGAGGCACAGCGGTACGGACTAATCTCCACGCACCCAGTGTTGGGATCTCTTGCACGGCAGCAGTGCAGCAAAAAGTTGGAACTTTCATTTCACAACCTCACAGCTCGTGGTCAATCTATCTGGCATGGTTAAGACATTGTGGGCAATAATCTGAATCCTTATGGGGAAAATTAAAAGGGATTTTTACTCTATCGAGAGGCCTGCTGAGTTGAGAGGTTTCCCCAGGCCGCCACAGATCTATGTACACATTTACAGAAGTCAAAACATTTGCAAATCGGAACACAAATGTAGAGATTTCTTTACACGTTTACAAATCTGACTACGCACACACAGATTGTGATACAGTTGCACAACTCTCCACGCACATTCGCAAATAGTTTTGCAACAATATGCCTTGGGAGGTTAAATCCCCGACACGAGTGCAGCTGGATGATACAGATGCGTTAAACGTACCTGTTTGGTCATCTGCCATACGCAGTCGATGAACTGAACAAAGATGGGGGATCTGTCCTGATCCGCATGGTTTTTGTCACCGTGACCTATCCTCTACACACACACACACACACACACACACACACACACATTAACTATCAAACTGAACAACTTGAATACTGCTTGAAAATATCTGACAGTATTGAATATGGATTCTGAAGTAAGTCTTTCTAAAGACAGGAGTTACTTACTGAGGCAAACTTGTGACCAAAGCTGATCCATTCCTTCTCAATCAGCACCTGAAACCACACAAAAAAAAACAACTCTAATCTTCACTTTCTGTCCATTAATCTCCCTGAAGCTTTAAGAAGTGACATTTAATTACTGTAAAACCACAGCACAGGTGCAATTCCTGATGACGGCGCTGCTCTGGTGTGGATGAGCGGTTTCCTTTCAGTATGGGGTTCGTGCGGTGACTGACCTGGAATCCTCGGAGCGTGCGGTAGTGACTGTCCAGCATCAGCATGGCCAGAGAGCTGAGCTGGGCGGTGCGGTCCCAGCCGTCGCTGCAGTGAATCACCACTGAGTTCCCACTGGAAACCTTGTCTGCTACTTGGATGGCTCCCGACAACACCAGCTGCACACACAAAGACACCGTTTAGACAGGGCTTTGGACTTTTTTTTTTTCGAAAACGAGTAATGACAAGGACAACAATATGACAATAATGATGATGTCCACATAGGGCTTGTTCTGGCCTGGTTTTTAACCATCCATCCTGAGTGCTCTAAGTACAGGTGAAAACTCTCTCGGGAAGCATTGAGATCGAATCGCGAAAACCACACTAGGAGGCGGATTCGTGTGAACATTCAGATTTGGTTTCTCACCTTAACATGTTCTAGCCAGTGTGTAGACTCTAGACTGGACAGCCAATGGGATTCCTCCACATTGGGGTAGACGATGTCTTTGAGTTTCTTCAGGGATTCCCTCATGACGTGGATATTCTGGATGTCCAGGAAGACGAGCTCTGCGTTCTGGTACTCGTCACCCTCGTAGCCGCCTCCTGTGGCCTGGGGACAGCAAAGACGTCAAGATCCAAAACAAGGCTGAATGATGAATGAACCCTTGGCAGTCAATTCTTAAAGTAACACGCGGTGTGCTCTCATGGTTAAGCCCAGTTCAGACCAAAGATTCGCGATGAGACATAACAGCTATAGAACGTCGCAGGGGGAAGTTCCAGCGGTCTGAACCGACGCGGCTCAGCTTGAATCAAACCAGCTGATGGCGATCGCTACTACTCAGCTGGTCAGGTCTCCAGACGCTGGTTTTAGAACGAAAGGATCGTCACCGGTTTCAACAGCCAATAGAGAAGTCAGCTCGGAAGGTCAGCTACAAACCGTCAGCTGGTCGAAATGGAGTTTTGGACGGAGGCTCAGCGAGCGCCCGCGAGCACCGTATGTGGTCGGGTGAGCTAGAGGAGCGGCTGAAGAGAGGGAGCGGCGATAGAACAAAGCAGTGAATCGGAGAAATAAAATGCTCTTTGGCGTTTGTCAAATGAAATGAAATGCAACTCTAGCAAGCGACTCACTTTCTCTATCCTCATTCATATTTTAAGACACTACAGATGAGAAAAGAGTTGCTTTGGAGATGATACACGGCTTGTCAAATTGGTGTTAGTCTCGCATTGCCAGACCTTCCTCCACAGCGCTGCGGAGGAGGGTCTGGCTAGTCCACACAGCATTCTGGGATGGGAAAAAAACATGTTCTGGTTTATCGGCATTTCTTTCAACCAATCACTGTCGTCTTGGGCGGCACTAAGCACTGGACGGAGCCACGATGACTCTGCTAAATAGCCTCTGGAAGGAACTTGTTTTGGTGGAACATGTGTACGTTCAAAGTAGTTTTAGTCGTGCAACAGAAAATTCTGATTGGACAGATAGTGTAGCTGTCTGGATTTACCCTGCAGAGATCTGAGGAGCAGTTAACCATAGTCCTCACAAATCCACCGGAGTTTAGAACACCAACACAAAGAAAGAGGAAGGTGACGGACATCCGGCTGAAAAAAGGGACATCCGGCGGAATTTCCGGCTGGACCGGGGCAATCCCAGAACTGGAACGTCGTGGATATAGACTACATTGGTGTGAACGGGCAGGTTTTAGAACGGCCCACTGCAAGTAGTTGCAAGTTACAACTCGACTCGCAAATCTTTGATCTGAACTGGGCTTTAGAGAAAATATGGGTCCACCAAAAAAGTGACGGTTGATTGTCTAGAGAGGACGGTGAACTTTCACAACAAACAACTACATGATTAATTGAAATGATCATGGACAAATTAATTTATAAAGCAAATAATTTCTCGCTTCTTAAAAAGAGAAATCATCATGCCATAACATCTATACCATATCAGAACTACCAAATACATGCCCCAATGTGCGTCCAACCAGCCCTTTAACCCCCGAGATAACTTCCTGTCCCCTTCCTGACCTTGTTGGCCACAGCGTTGACGCTGGGCCGAGCGTCGTAGATGGTGAGCTTGGGGGTGTCGTTTGCCTCCCGGATCATTTCCAGGTAGCGCTCATCGTCCTTGTTTCTTTTCCCAGACATGCCAACCAGAGGCTGGCTGCAGCGACAGATCACGGCCTGGTTCTCCCGGTGGATCCAGGAGAGAACCTGAGGCACAAAGAGCAGTCAGTGCTGGAGGACTCGGACTCACTCGCTGTCAGCTAGCTCGTGATGGCCACCAAGACTTGGGCCGGGTATCGCCACCGATTTCCCGATTCGATTCCGATTCACAAGGTCCTGATTCAATACCATTTCCAATTTGATTTCCGAAACAATGTCGATTTGGCATATTGCAAAACCAATTTAGCTTGGATATGAAAGAGTACCTCAATCATTCCGAATATTACGGAGGCGGAGAGCGTAGGGCTATGTAAGGAGATAACATAGGTACAGGCTAATTATTGCTAACTAACATGCTAGTTAACATTAGTAATTAAACTTAAACAGTGAATGTAAGTCGAAATTGTCTGCAAGCTTCTCTTGTACTGTAATTTCTCTACTATGCGACAGAAAGTCACGTGGTTATGACACAATCGTTAGCCTATTTTTACAAAAACGTCTGCTACGGGGCCATAACGTGAGGTACAAGGTAATGGAGCCTTTTATACATTGTCGTGTTTCTTAAGAAATAAACAATGGACAAATAGAGTCTTTAAACACTTCAGATGTAAAGTTATTTGCTGTCAAAGTGACGCCAAAATGAATGGAAGTCAATGGAATGCTAGCAGAAGTTGATGGCTTGTTAGCCTCAGAATCTCCCCATAGGAGGTACGCTTTGTCTTACATAACTATCTAAATGCTAGTAAGTGGACACAGAGTTTTTATGTCAAACTCAAAAATGTGAAACTCATGCATAACATGGTTCAGTTTGACAGAGATCAGTCTTGTGCTCACCGGTATGCGTGCTCTGGACCTGAAGGCAGCCACTCTCTTCAGGTCCTCCTCTTTACTTTTAAAGGGTACGGCCAGTACGGTGGGGTAGGTGTCACAGAGCTCGTAGCTCTTATTGATGAAGGTGATACGCCACTTGTTATTCGGTAAGCCCTGCAAAAAGACAAGGATCATCATCGGTTACTCACTCAAACACCGGAATGCTCTTCTTGCAGGATTATACACTTTCTATTTTTTGTTTCACTTCTAGTTGTGTTTTCACAACACGCCTACACTACAAAATGATATACAGTAGTAGCAATGACAGAAGTGAGGAGTATTTGAAGTAATGTATTGTATGTATTAGTGCAATAACCTTATATGTGTTCATAGTGCCACCTTATCATGTTTATTTATCTTGATTTTTATATTTCATTGGTATATATAGGACATGATAAGCTATTTTATTTAAGTGCCATGCCACTAAGTGGCGTGTACCACACAGAATGACATGACACCAATATAAAAGTTATTTCCTCCACAGCTTCCAATGTCCACACTCAACGTGCTCTACTTTACACAAAATAAAGAATAAAGAAAAAACATATTACAGCAGCCACAACACGACGGTGTAACCCATACATTGTCCAACTAGAACGAAACATTTCATACATGAAACAAACACACACAAAAAAAACAATAATAAAGAAAGCAGTAGTGTAATAGTACAGTCCTGATGCAGCACTTGTCTTCCTCCTTACCTGGCGTCTGAACTCCTCTACAGGTCTGTAGATGCTCCAGCCGTTCTCCGCGTACTTCTCCTGAGTCACGTACGCAAACAGTGGCTGGATGGAGTGGAGAGAAGACCCATTACAATGACATTACAGCAGCAGCAGCACAGTGATCCTGGGAGAGAACAACAGTGACCTCAACCAACCACGAGTCATCGTTTCTTTGTTTAATTAGCTTTGTTTTCATTAGCTAAGGTTCTAAGGCATGGGTCTGGTAATTGTTGATTTTGTAGATAGGCAAAATTGTAATTATCTAAGTGATTATTGGTCGGACTATGTATTATTTATTATGATTTACAATCAGTTGTTGGCCCTTGACCCTATACACGTTCATAGCAACAAATATGACGGGGGTGGGGGGTGGGGATACAGTTAGAAAAATGTTTTATGATAATAAAGAGGCGTTGTTTACTTCATAGGCTGTATATTTGTGTTATTACAGTATCTGGGTCACATGATTTTATAAAAAAAATAAAATGTATTTATTGTTACAGCTCTACACCTGGATAATGGAACAATTCTGTTGTTTATGTTCTGACAATTTATTTGACCTTTTTTCTGTCAATTTTGTGTGGTGGATGCTCTAAATACGTAGCCTGCAACGACAGATTATTTTAAATCTGCAGAAAAAGAAAAAAAGCCAGAATTTAAAAACCTCTTCCTGCAGATCTCCCTCCCCCTCTCTCTGTCCCGCCCCTCCCATCAGGCGAGCACGGGCACCGGCTTCATACAGGAACCGTACAAGTACTAGGGGTGGGAATTTTAAAATCAATTCTGTTCCCTAGAATCAATATTGTTGTGTTATGTTTATACGGTACCGCAGACAGCAACTACATCGTATCAGTCTTCGAAAGCAGAAAAAGCAGAAAATCCATGTTATGTTCTTCTTTACAAATGAAATAAATGAATTTTTTAGAAATGTCTCATGATATACTGTCTCTAGACGTCCATTATTCAACTTTTGTTGTTGTTAAAGAAGAAAATGAAAATCGCAATAGTCAATACTATCGAATCACAATACTTCTAGAATCGCGGAGCTATAAACAGCCTGTGCCAGCATTAGAATGCTGCTCGCTTGGCTGTTGTCCAATATAGCCAGGAGGTAGTTGGCAGAATAAATGTGAGGATCCACACCAAAGACAGTAGCCCCGGTAAGACTAGCTCTCACACATATTTTAGCATGCACAAATATTAACCAAGCAGATGTAGCTGCGGTGTGGGGGCGGGTAGCTGTGTGTCATGGCATATGAGGGGGTTGCACTTCTACTTCAGCATTTGCATGAATACTGGGCATTGAAACAAATGGAGGATGCCTGTTAGCAGAAAAAAATATCTGCCAATACTGGGTGGATTTAAATGGCTTGATGCTTAATATACACTCAGTGTTCAAGAGCCCAATACTCACGATAAAAAGGCAGCGGAGCCTTCTGTTTAAAAGGGGTCTCTACATACAGTACACAGTGTTCCTTGTGCTTTTTCCGATCAATGTGGCTTAAACCATCTGAGAAAATAAGGCTACATCTGTATCATCTTTCAAATAAATTCCCTCGCTGGCCCAGATTCAAGAGAAGCCATCTGCTAGTCAGTAGATGGCAGCACAAGTTAAAGGCTGCCTTACCAGACCGTGAGAGAGGGGGAAGGCGTATTTGAAGAGGAGCTCGAAGATATCTCGTCTGCTGTGACCTTCCTGCTTCAAGGCAAACCTCAAGTTCCTCATGTCCTGAGGGGAAGATCAACACACACACACACACACACACACACACACACACACACACACACACACACACACACACACACACACACACAATAAGATAATATTCCAAACTACAGAAGCATGTCCTTAAAAACATAGGTGATTGCTGTGAGCACTGACGCCGATTGCCGTGATTTTTGGATGACTTTATAAGCCGATGAAAACTCACTAATCCTAAAAAGGTGCATTCCACAGATTCAGCATGGCACTGCTAGAACACTGTCAGTTGTTAAAAATAACTCATTGCTACAGTAGTCAGATATCCCCCCCAACCGGTAATGCCTGGCTGAGCAGCCGCTACTGCTAGCTGTCATTACCCAGAGGCACTCCGTGGACTATTTGACCTCTAGTAGATGATGGATCGGTGTGCGCTCCGTGTGTGTGTCTCCATGTTTTGTTATACACAATGCTCAGGGATACACAAACAATGAGTTTTTGGTGAGCAACGCTGAATGCAAACTGAACTGAAACTTTTGTTTTGAAAACTCCACAGGGCACCTGGTGTCCACACAGACAGAGACAGAGACACAGACACACACACAGAGACACAGACACACACAGACAGAGACACAGACAGAGACACACAGACACACATACAGAGACACAAACAGACACAGACACACACAGACACACACACACACAGAGACACAGACACAAAGACACACACAGAGACACACAGACAGAGACACAGAGACACACACACACACACACAGAAACACAAAGACACAGACAGAGACACAGAGACACACAGACAAAGAGACACACACACACACACACAGACGGAGACACAAACAGACACAGAGACACAGACAGACAGACACACACACACACACAAAGACACAGACACACAGAGATACACACAGAGACACACACACACACACACACACACACACACACACACACACCTACCTTGCAGGTGATATCCAAGCCGTATGAGTTTTCTCCTCTGCTCGAAGCCCCGCCCATCTTCTCCACCCGGCTGATGGCACCCAGAGGAACGTCCAGCGTCACCGCCACATCCTACAGCAAGCAGAGGGTCGCCACGCTGTCACACTCGCTTACACACCAAATACAAATATGACACACGCAAACAACTACATCGACCAATAAAGTACTCTCTACTATCAGTACAAAATACTATTAGAATATTCAAAAGAAATGCTCTTTAGTTCAGTCCCTCTGCATATGTATGAAAGGACACAACGTAAACACCTTCTACATCACTCCACTTGTGACCTCAGAGAGACCCAGAGACAGGACATCCACAGCTTCATCATTTCAACAGCTTAAAAAAAAAAGAACTCGTTCTAACTCCTTTCATTGCCATGCAGCAGGCCGAATGGCGTCGTCGATCGATGTTTGAAGAGACAATCGATTGATTTTTTTCCCCCCCCCTGCAGGCATTAAGGAACTTAATTGTTCCAAAAAATTAAATCTGCTCCCTACTGGGCATTTAAAGGAGATGTTTGTGGTGCAGTGGCATGTCTGCACGTGATTAATCATTGTTATTCTGCACAAGTGACTCTGCTCCTGAATTGAAAGCAACCAGTTTGCGATCTCGCTTCCAATCCAAGTGCGCTAGGAATCTGACAAAACCCTTCATCTCCGTGCGTGCATGTGTGCGTGTGCGCGCGTGTGTTTGACCCGGGCTCTGTCGCTATCTGTACGCGGCAGGGCTATTTTTGCTCTGTCTCTGAAGTGTGAAATTCCCTTGTGAACGTATTTGCCTGCAATTAATGACTAGCATTAATGACAGCTAAATAAAATGTTATTTTAATGATGCATTTCATTTGTTACTGACTTAGTCTTCACACGTACACAGCAACACTAGTTTTTCCATGTACAGTATTGTAGGTAGAGAGAGAGGCTGAGAAAAAGGAGGGAGGGAGAGCTCTGAAGTGGTTTTTGGTTCAGTCTCACCGCTCTTATCAGCCTTTTTCCAAGAGCAGCAGGCAGCTGTTTTCAGAGAAAAAGGCTCTGATGAAAGCCACCGTGCACTACTGGAGCTGCTCGGCTGGTGGACATAGTGGAGCATTTAGCAGCTAAAGAGACAGACAACTGTACTTGTAGCGCACTGGTAGCACATCAGCTGGATCCATATGGAAATATCAAATCACCCAATCAGGTCTCTACTGGATTACTGTGTTGCAAAATGGCATGAAATAAATGAAAAATGCTGTGTGACACTGTAGGATGAAAACCTGTCAGAAGTGTCTTTTTGCTAGAATTTGCGAGCCAATGTCTGGACGTTTATTCGCGATGGACATCTAAAACGATGTCCTCGGGAAGTGCGAGTCACACTAAACGATGTCAAAAGGTGTTTCCTATCTGTGCGCTCAGATTTGACTTAGAGGTATAACTCAGAGTGGGATTCTTGACTTCAACTCACTTCAACCCCGTATCTTTGCCTGGCGTCTCCCCTCCCAACTCTCCCCCCGAAGGTCAAAAATGCCTTCCGGAACGATGAGTTAAATTACTGAGGAGAACAGTGAGGATTTCATCCCTCAGCTCCCCCTGTAATGGTAATCGTGTCCGAAATGGGGCTTAAGTCTGTAATAACAGGCCGAAAACCAAAGCAGTAATGCAGCACAAGCAGCTCACAGAGACATGGGTTATTTAACCTCACTGCTGGTAAAAGAGTTGATGGCTTTCGTCTCACACGAACGTACATACAGCTGTTTTTAACATAGCGCTGTGTCACCCACACCATCAGTTTTAGGTAGCGGGGATAGCATCTGCCTAAATGCACACAGGAGGAGCAGCAGGTGATAGCACCCCCACTCTGTTCAATATTTCCCTTATTAATTACCACTACAGCTAACCCACTCTAGTTAGAAGTAAATGTAGGCTACAGCTCACAGCAACTTGTTACTATATAGTGTCTGGCTTTAGTTTGATATTTAGTGTTGGCAAATGGCTTTGGCCCCCCCAACCTTATTCCACACAACAGACGCTGATTGAAGACAAGTTAGTTTGGTGTATCCAGCAATCATGTAACGTTGGAAGCAGGAAAAAACTGTATTGGAGTCAAAGGCGGGGTCCCCACCCCCCCTGCTGTGTGTTGAGTGCAGGTTCCCGTCAAAGACGGACACACACGCGTACATATATACGTCTCTCTTTATTAGATAGATGATTGAAAAAAAAAAAAAAAAAAAAAAAAAAAACTTACAGCATCTGAGCTCTTGAAGTACAGTCTGTAGTTGGTGATCAACACTTTGCCTTTCACAGCTCCACTGAATGGACAGATGTACATGGTTTCTTTATCTGAAAAGAGAGGAATAAGAACACGGTTCATTGATAGGTTTCACGCGCCTTCTGTAAGATCAGCCATGAGAGAATACGTTCCTTTTTTCACATTGGTACTCTGGTTCACCATGATATGTTGGTAAGCAGCGAGTACTGGATAGGGAAGAAATCAGGACACAGGCAGAGAAGAGGAAGCAGAAAAAGAGAAGAGAGCCATGCAGCAAAGGGAGGCTATAAATACCATCTCCTCCGAGTGTTTAATAAGGACAGACCCGCTCAGTAACTGGCATCTAAAAACCACACGTCAACTGATGGGGTACATCGGTCAGAATCAGAGAATGTTGACTGGCTGAGTCATAAATAACTGATGAATAACTGAGAACTGGGGACAGTCCAGATCTCTCTCTGGGTACCCACACTGTCCAGAGAGAGATCCTCCGAGACACATTTTTCCATAACAATAAAAACATTTTTGCAGCCAAACGTCTCACATGCATCATCATTTAATGATGTCTTACAGTAGTTTTGGCCACCTTTCAGATCTGTAACAACAATGGAACGCTAGCGGAAGGTGATGGCTTGTTAGCCCCAGAATCTCTCCATAGGAGGTACGCTTTCCAGATGCTTGCTCACCCCCCCCGGTCTCAATGGGGTAACCATCCTCCACCTGCTCGGCTTTGCGACCCAGGTAGCGAGGTGGGTTTGATCGGGGTCGACTAGAGTCGACTTCAAAATGTGAATTGCGCACGACCTGGGTCGCTAACAGCCGTGGCGGGACAAATTCTATGATTGGTTGGAAATGACAGTGGGGCAGTCGTCCAGGGTCCCGCACACATTTTGATAAAAACAATTAAAAATGAGTCATACAGCCAACAAAGCCCAACTTTACTATTCATGAAATAAAACAAAGACAAATGTTCTCCCCTCGTCTTGAAATAGTCAAAAATTGCTACCAGAGTCACCTACTATCTTTTCCAGCTGCTGCAATAAATATGCAGAGGAGGAGAAATCACTCTGCACAAATTCATCTGAGAAGTGTTGGATGGTTATTTGTGCTTCAGAACACAATCATAAAATAAGCTTTATTTATCTCTTTGTATAAAAGACAATTCAAGGAGCTACAAAACGAGTTCTGCTGGTATACAGCTGGACTGGAGTATGTGGTGTGAGTCTAAGGATCCCTTTGTCTCATTGCTTAACAGACAACGAAAAGCAGTTGAGCAGCACTGATGCCATAACAGTCATGCCAGCATAAAATAAATAAATAGATTTAAGATAAAAAAGTTGCAGAAGGGATTAGGGTAGATGAAAGTGCATACAGTGCTAACAGACAGACAAACCGGCAGCACGCACAAACACAACAGTCCCAGGTGTGATAGCAGGTCTTTTTATATATTCTCGTCTGTTGAATATGTGTTGAGGACATGAGACACGTTGACTAAAAGGGGTTGGTAATGTAATGGACGCCGATGTTGTGGTTGATGATTATGTTGTATCATCTTTGTAAGGCTGATATACATTTTTTCTACCCTGTGTAGGCATAGGCGCCGATTTAAGTTTTCCTCCGTGGGTGCTCACGGGCGCATGCCCTTTAAAAAAAAAAAAAGTAGTCAAAAAATGTTTGCGTTTCAGAACCTTATAAGATACAAACACACTATTAACTCAATAATAAAGCAGTGAAGTCGGCTATCTTTCAACTCAGGACAGCGCCACTTCTCACAGATACAGATAGGACTGGAGATGAGAAGTTTAACTGACCACCATTTAGCGCTGACCGGAAGGAGCACCACGACCGGCCACGGTGCTCTGTGTCTAGCACGCCGTAACCAATCAGCTTCGTGGGAAATGAAGAACTCTCTGCACTGGTGGTGGATGTCGTCGATGCACTTGCATCATTAGGTTTGCTTTTTTAATAACAAATCTGTCCATTTCATTCTCACTCCGATTACCTAATGCACATGCATGCAGGCACTGTATGGGGGGGGAATGCATTTTCATCCAAGAATCCAAGAGACGCTGCGATTGGTGGACAGGATATGGAGCAGGGGACTGCCAGCGACATAACCAATCAGATTATGACAGACGCTCCACTTAGCACCAACCGCAAGGTTTAATTTTAAATGAATGTAGCCTACTGGCAGTCTGGCACACGTGGGCGCTCAGTGGGTGCTCGGTATTTTCGGCATTTTCGGTATCGGCACCTATGTGTGTAGGCTACTTTGACGCTGCTACCCATGCACCTTGCTCAGTACTCACTACTGGAACACAACAAACTGTTGTTCAGGCCTTTTTTCTAGTACCCCCCCCCCCCCCACCTCACCCCACTTGTGACTGTATGTATAGCTCATGTGTGTCTTTTATTCGCCCTTCGGGGACACAAATAAAGCTGAAGTTGAACTTCTAGACCCTCGGACGGATTCAAACGCTAGATCCTGATGTACAGGAGCACTGTTCTCCCAGCTACACAAGCAGTCCCCCCACCCCCACCCCCGACAGAAGAGTGGGACTGACTGAGCTACATGTACTCACCGATGATTCTTTCCTCCCCTGGCAGCAGAGACACATCCGCTAACAACTCCATCTTCAGGGACTCTCTGGAGGTCTGAAAAACAAAACCAGACATGAAAAACTAATTGTGGAATAAATCACCTATTAGACTTTTTTTTAAATCACTTCTTAAAAAAAAAAAAAACGCTCTTGAATAGACTTGTTTTTATGAGATGCCGTCTTTTTATCATCTTTTTCATTGTCATTTTTGGTTATTTTCTTTTTTTCTGTGCTTTAGAGCTGTCCTAGCCTTCCTTTTCACTATTTCAATGTTGCGTATTTATGGGTATGTGTGTTGATTCGATGTGTATGTGCTCTGCATTTTCCATTTTCAAACAGGAAATTCTGCACTATGCAAATGTACTTATTTATTACTGTGTCACCACCTACGGTGGAATTTGCCATTTATCTTCATCTGCACACTACTCATCTGTATACATACAGTATTTTTGACCTAATAAGGGTGTTCAAAGTGTCCATGTCACTAGTATTAGTATAACTCTTATTCTATTTTTTCTATGTCCTATAATCCTTTTTGTATATTTTTCCTATGTCTATTTAATGTGTATTCGTCTTATTCTTATTAATAAAGTCTATCTTATCTTAAAGGAGAACTCTGGCCAATTTTTACATTAATCTTGATCGCTATAAATATGCTAGTACAGTCGATAAAAAATAAAAATAAAAAAAGGGCACCTGTTGTATTGTTTTTGGGAGCGGGAGGCGACGAAGGCGTGGAGAAGCAAGGATGCCAGGCGGGCCTGCTAGCCCGGCTAAGGGAACTACCACACAGATCGCCAATGCCAAGCCTCCTACTCCCCAACGCCAGATCGATCACACACAAAATGGATGAGCTCCAACTACACACGGAGCCGCTGCTTGTTGATTACCCCCCCCCCCGGCAGCTACCGGCAGGACGTTGGAGTTGAAAACGCATCTTGTTGTCACGTAAGGGCCCTGTTCATGTTGCCCAGACATTTGAATTGTATTTTGTGTGTGTTAAGAGGCACAAAGGCACTCTTTAGATCATGCCCCCACAGCTGCCGTTTTAGCTAAGTTGGAGCTCTACACGTAGCTGCAGCAGCTCCGTGTTACTAGCACCGATTCGGCTCGTTTTCTTTTCAATCAATTGTACTAGCATATTTATAGCGATCAACATTAACGTAAAAAATTGGCCGGAGTTCTCCTTTAAGCACTTCGTAAACTATTGTTTTTTAAATGTGCAATACAAATAAATTATCTATTTCAAAAGATCTTTTCAAAAGGCTGTATGAAATAGTGACAATTTCACGCATAATTTAGTGCTTTTTGATTTTCCGTGAAATAATCACAAAAGGGGAAAAGGGAGAGAAAGAGCAAGTTAGCTTTTGCCAGTTTTAGTGTGGCCAGTGAGACGAGACACCATAAACACGGCACCTTTCCTTTTTAAGATGGAACAGACAAGCTGGGACACGGAGGATTTAAAGAGCTTAGCAACTACATTCCACACTGCTGCCATTTATCCTTATTTGGAATTTTAGTTTACCAAGTTATTTTTTTTCCCTTTCAGAGCCATACTATTGGCATTTTGATGAGTCTATTCTTCTTCTGTACAGTTCCATTCAGTGCGCACTGGGCTTTCAATGAAATGTTTATTCGTTCCATTTCAATAACAAGAACCACAAAGGAAATACGGTTTTAGATTTATTGTGTATTGTGTGTACAGCTTAGACTTTCAAGTTCACCTGTCGTGTCGAAAATAAAGGCCTAAAATTCCCCAAAAATAATCTTAAAAAATAAAAAGAATTTAAAAAGGGTGAGGCTATTTGCACCCCTGGTACAAATATCAATGAATGCTATTTGCACCCCTGTGCATTTACAGTACCTTGGCATACAGTTACACACAGTTATCCATACTACTCATGTATTACACCTTTTTGGAATATTATCGCCTTGACATTCTTTCCCTAACCATAACCAATCCCACTCCTCTTGCCTAAACCTAACCAACCCAACCAGAGCAGGCATATTCATGAGTCTTCCCCTACCACCCTGCAAAAAATAAAATACAATTTCGCGTTCGTGGGCCCTGACTTGCGCAATTCCATGCAAATTATCCAATCCAAAATTAAAAAAATAAGTTCACCCTACTGGGGTATCAAACTCCAACCTCCCATACCTAAGGTAAACGTACTAACCACTCACCTAGCAGTTCTTATAGAGCATTGTGTAACTGTTTACCACTTGATGTCTTCAAGCCTCGGTTGCTAGGTAACAGTACTGTATACAAAAAATAGGTACTAGCTAACAAACTAACGGTTGTATGCTTTCACTGAAAACAGAAAGTGCAACTGTAGTATCCATTTTCCACAAGAAATGCAATTGTTATAAACTTTAGAGACAAAACTTTGCCAGTTTCTGCTGTCATGGAAGATGAACGTCCGCCATGATTTCGGTGCACGCGAGCAACGCGTTTTTCTTGTTACGTCACAGGGTGTGAATAGCTCAGCTGTGTGGCCGAGGCTATTCGTACCGGGGGTGCAAATAGACATTCCGATTTAAAAATGTATCCTTCACACACCATAAAGTCAATGATAAAAACACAATAAATCTAAAAACGTATTTCCTTTGTGGTTCTTGTTATTAAAAAGGAACGAATAAAGATTTTATTGAAAGCCCAGTCATTTGCTGAATGACATGCAGCAAAGGGCCGCAGGTTCAACTCCGACCTGCGGCCCTTTGCTGCATGTCATTCAGCAAATGACTGGGCTTTCAATAAAATCTCCGCCGCATTGAGGACTAAGCCTCTTTATATGGGCGCGCACTCTACAAGGTGAGCTACCCAGGCGCCCACCTTTTTTTTTTTAACTCTTAATTGCAATGACTTGACCAGAAAACCACCTTGTTGCAAACAACACAGAGCTGGAAACTTTTCCACCCAGCTGGTTAATGAAAAGTGGGGAAACCCTCTGACCGACCACTTTATCTAGAACATGAATAATCTAATTAATTTAATGGCTGAGTCCAATTTTTTGTCAGTTTCAAAGTGGGACTAATCCATCGCAGTCATTTTTCATTCATTCTGTTTGTGATGTAAAACTGTGTCACATACATTTGGTTTGAGACATTGTGGATGAAATATGTCCTGCATAAGCTCTGCATTTTTCTGCAATCCGGACCCCCCCTCCGCTCCCAAGGATCTGATCCTTCACTGGCTTCTCACCATGTAAAATCAATCAATCAGCTTAGTGCTCTAAGCGATGTTGGGTGACGTCACTTTTCAAACAAAACGAGACTAGCTCACCCTTCCCTCCTCCTCATCCCTAGCCTAGCGCCCTTTATATAGAGAGTGTGGCCAACTAGGGAATCGAATGTTCTGAGCTATCCCGTTACGCGATTGGTTCCGAGGTGGTCACGTGTTTTGTGGACTCCATGTTTGATACCATACATTAATGTGATTCCCATTGACAGTGCAGGGAATAGTGGAAAAATTTTATTTAAAAAAAAATGTAATAAGTTATTTTTAAAAGATGACATAAATCACTGAAAAACTGCCCAACTGTTGCGCGTTTGGCTGCAATGACAGACAGGGAAGCGGCAAAAGATTTCACAAAAGATTTCCCCGTGTAGCAAAAAGGCAAAAAGTATGGGAGCTGTTCATTATTGTGTGATGTCAATGTCTCTCTTCAATACGATAACAAATTACACAGGACAAATCTAGTAATACCATCGTTAATGTGTACCATGCTGTCAAAAAAGTTCTAACCCTGCTTTAGAAATGAATGAAGTTTGAAGTTAGCCTTATGCTAGCGTTAGCATTTGCTAGCACTCCATGTACCTAAATGCTTGTGATCTGTGCCACAGTCATAGCTATGGCTTTTGGTCTCGACTGAGTCCAGGTGTCTTTATTATCTTCATAATAATATTGGAGGGAAAGTGAAACGCAGCTTGGACGGGGATGTTGTTCGGCTTTTCACAAGTTTAGACAGCTAGCTAACGCTACGCCAACGTTTGCGCAACTGCGTTAGCCTAGCCTGCTAGGTAAATATTGCGACTGCCTTCGGGGTTTCCTATATCCGCGTCCACGTTGTCAACCTAAGACATAAGACCATAGCGCTCCTTTTGTACCATCATTGTATTGTAATATTGAGCTTCGATCCTCTGAGATGGGTGAGTTTTTGATCCATTACACACAAAGCTAGCTATAGCTGGCCTGTATGCTAGCGGACATTAGAAAGGTAAACACTGCTCAGGAGACTTATTAGGCGACGTGGTCACTCACTACAATGGGCATTTTTTAGAGGCCCATTTACAATAAAGACAGTAAATATACACTGGAATATTTCCGTAAGGGCCTTTTACATATTGACAAACGTTGATAACATGTATGTGCCTGTTTAAGGTGAAAATAAGCGATTTATTTCAAGATAGCATCTTCGCCCCATAGGGTTACGAGTCATCGGATGTTGGTATCCAATATGGCGCCCATGATTTGACTCTCTATATAAAAAGGGCGCTACTCAATGTGACAAAAAATGTTGTAGCCTAAAAAAACGCGTGATATAAGAATTAACTGTAAAACTGACCCTGGATCAGGGTTCATGCACATTTTAACCAATACTTTTCGGCAAATTTCCATGACTATGTGTTCCTGAAAATGTCAGTCGACATTATACAATAACAATACAAATCTGTGTTAAAGTTTACCCTCAGAGGTTTAACTATAAAATGAATGACAATTTATGTGCTCCATAGTGCATAGCTCCCTGAATAGAATGTTGAGGTCAAGACCACGTGAAAATACATTTATTAATGACATATTATATTGTGTTAAAAAGAAATTCCATGACTTTTCCAAAACGTTCTGGGTCTTTTTAGGTTTCCAAAACCTTTCCAGGCCTGGAATTAGCATTTTTCAAATTCCATAACTTTTCCATGTTTTTTCAAAACGTATGAACCCTGCCGGATAAGCAGACGAAGATGGATGGATGGATGGATGGAATGAACTGTAAAATCACCATTAAACTCAGATCTCAGATCACTTTACAATAAGGGAACACAGAAGTAACAGACAGCAACTAAACAACTGAACGGCATTCAAGCAGTAACAGTAAACAATACAAACCCAGCAACAGAGAAGAAGTGGAAAAGGTCTGCATGTGAGGGACGCAGAAAGGATGGCGTGTTATGGTTGGCTGTGGTAGAA